>NW_026440194.1:0-300000 GCF_002870075.4 Lactuca sativa | reverse complement strand
TAAACTGCATAGACTTCTAATGTGGAACTCAAGAAATAAACAATGCTCATCAAAGCATTGCTCGAATTGCATAGACTTCAAAGCTTTGCTAAATTGCGAAGACGACATCTGTTGTGGGACTCAACAATGATCATCAAAACTTTGCTAAATTCCATAGACTTCTAATATTGAACTCAAAAATGAAACAATGCTCATCAAAGCTTTGCTTAAGTTGCATACACTTCTATTGTGGAACTCAAGATTTAAACAATGTTCATTAAAGCTTTGCTAAATTGAAAAGACTGCTTCTATTGTGGAACTCAAAAATTAAACAATGCTCATCAATGCTTTGCTAAATTGCATAGACTTCCAATGTGGAACCCAATAATGAAACAATCCTCATCAAAGCTTTGATAAATTGCATAGACTTCTATTGTGGAACTCAAGAATCAAACAATTCTCATCAAAGCTTTGCTTAAATTGCATTGACTTCTATTGTAGAACTCAAAAATTAAACGATGCTCATCAAAGCTTTGCTAAATTGCATAGACTTCTATTATGGAACTCAAGAATAAAACAATGCCTTTCAGAGCTTTGCTAAATTACAAAGACTACATCTATCGTGGAACTCAAGAATTAAGCAATGCCCATCAAAGCTTTGATAAATTGCATAGAATTCTAATGTGGAACACAATAATGAAGGAGTGCTCATCAAAGCTTTTCTGAAATTATAGACTTCCGTTGTGGAACTCAAGAATTAAACAATGCTCTTCGAAGCTTTGCTAAATTGCGAAGACGACTTTTATTGTGGAACTCAAGAATTAAACAATGGTTATCAAAGCTTTCTTGAATTGCATTGACTTCTAATGTTGAACTAAAGAATGAAATAATGCTCATCAAAGCTTTGCTTAAATTGCATAGACTTCTATTTTTGAACTCATGAATTCAAAGATCCTCATCAAAGCTTTGCTAAATTGCATAGATTTCTATTGTGGAACTCAAGTATTAAACAATGCTCATCAAAACATTGCTAAATTGCATAGACTTCTAATGTGGAACTCAAGAATGAAACAATGCTCGTCAAAGCTTTGGTTAAACTGCATAGACTTCTATTGTCGAAGTCAAGAATAAAGAAATGCTCCTCAAAGCTTTGCTAAATTGCGAAGACTACTTCTATTGTGGAACTCAAGAATTAAATGATGCTCGTCAAAGCTTTGCTAAATTGCATAGACTTCTATTGTGGAACTCAAGAATAAAACTATACTTATCAGAGCTTTGCTAAATTGCGAAGACTACATCTATCGTGGAACTTAAGAATTAAACAATGCTCATCAAAGCTTTGATAAATTGCATAGAATTCTAATGTGGAACTCAATAATGAAGTAGTTCTCAACAAAGCTTTGCCAAAACTATAGACTTTTGTTGTGGTACTCAAGAATTAAACAACGCTCTTTGAAGCTTTGCTAAATTGCGAAGACGACTTTTATTGTGCAACTCTAGAATTAAAAAATGGTTATCAAAGCTTTGTTAAATTGCATTGACTTCTAATGTTGAACTAAAGAATGAAATAATGCTCATCAAAGCTTTGCTTAAATATCATAGACTTCTATTTTCGAACTCATCAATTTAAAGATCCTCATCAAAGCTTTGCTAAATTACATAGATTTTTATTGTGGAACTCAAGTATTAATCAATGCTCATCAAAGAATTGCTAAATTGCATAGACTTCTAATGTGGAACCCAAGAATGAAACAATGCTCATGAAAGCTTCGCTAAATTGCGTAGACTTCTATTGTGGAACTCAAGAATAAAACAATGCTATACAACTTAGTAGGTCTTAATGCTGCTGCTTTTTTCGCTTTCTCTCTCTACTTTCTCTCTCTTCCCCTGATTCTTTCTGGCGGTGGTGCGATCTAGCTTAGATTCATCGGCGCTGCTTTTCCGACGAATTTCTTTTAATCGGTGAAGCAATATCTTTCTTAATTCCGTTGATTTAATGGGAGCATCTTCCAAATCGGATAGATTGAAGGACGTGAAAGTTAAACCTCCGGATAAAAGTGCTGCAGTTCGTTATTCAAAAACTGAAATGGAGGTGAATGATCTTGTTCCTCCTGGGGTCATTGAACAATCATCTGCCACGATCTATAAAGCTCGACGCAAACCAAGTGTGATTGGAGCTGTTGTATCAGGGATTAGCAAAGCTGGATGGAAAATGGAGGGGAAATCTTTCAGAATTAAGAACAGAGCAAGGAAGAAGGTGGATAAATTAGCTATGATGGATACAGAAGAGTTATTCAATGAAGATGGTTCAGAGGAGGAAACGGGAGAAGAATCGGAATCTGTCTCAGTTTGGGAATCGGATTCTAATATTTCTATTCCTGGATCTGAAGGAAAGGAGAAGGAATTGAAGAAAGGGTTGTCTGGTGATTCTAAAAAGGTTAGTTCTCATGTTGTTTCTATCCCATCTGGTAATACTGCTAATTTGATGAGGAATTGGGATGGGTTGATGATGAGTAATGAAGTTTTGAGTCCAATCTCAGAATTGAAGAATGTCACTAATGAAATGGTTAATGTGAACCCTACCATTTCGGTGATGGATGATAAAAATCAGAAAAACTCTATTAGGGAAGATAATGAAGTTGTGAAGATTATAACTGATGGGGAGAAAAGGGCTAATAATAATGAAGAATTCATTCCAGGAGTTGGATTTCAGTTTCTGAGTGAATTGAAGGAAGAAGGTCAGGTGGGAAAGGGAGTTGAGAAGACTATGGGGAAAGTATTAGATAGTGAGAAGAATCAGAAAATGGATGTTGATATGTCAAATTTGGAAAAAGAAGACAAGGAGATAGAAGGTAATACTGATGAAGATGAGAACTCTGATGAGGAAGGGGATAATGTTTCAAGTGAGGAAGATTCTAGTGGGGATGAGGAAATTGAAATAGAAGAAGAGGTTAATGCTAAGAGTAATATGGATACTAGCTGCAATGTGAAATCAGGTACTGTTATTAACAGCATTAATTTACTTCCTTCTATTTTGGGTAATGCTAAGATTAGTAATAAGGAGGAAGGAGAATTGCAGGGGAATGTGATGAACTCTTATGCTGGTGTGTTAAAGGGTAATAGACATAAGGGTAAGATTGATGTTAGATACATTCCAGGGGAGAAAGGGGAAGAGGATGGTCCTGTTATAATTCCAATAGAGAATCTAAAGAATGCAAGTATTCCTTTTACTAATACTCTTTATGGTTATATGATTGATAAGAAGTTGGCGTTTCCTGTAATTCAGAAAGAAGTAAGAAGATTGTGGAAGAATATGGGTTTGGAAGAGGTATTCATGAACAGCAAAGGTTTTTTCTTCTTTAAATTCAGTGATGAAAAGGAGATGTTATCTGTTTTGGAGGGTAGTCCTTGGTTAATGTTTAATAATATGCCTTTATTTCTCCAACGATGGAGGCCTGGTTTGACATTAACTAAGAACAAGCATGATAAAATACCTGTTTGGATTAAAATATTTGATTTGCCTTTGGAAGTTTGGAGTGGTGAAAACTTATGTAGAATTGCTAGTAAGATAGGTATTCCTTTGGCTTTTGATTCCTTTACTGAGGATATGTGTTTGGAACATAAAGGAAGGAATGCTTATGCTAGAATTCTTGTTGAAATGGAAGCTGGGAAGGAATGGAGAAAGAAGATTGATATAGCTACTTGGGATTTTGTCTCTAATTCTGCTGTGATTCAAAGTTTTGATGTTGAATATGCTTGGATTCCTTCTAGATGTAATCATTGCAAAGTTTATGGGCATGTTGATAAGGTTTGTGCTGCTGCTATGAATGTTGTGAAGGAGGATAATAATGGAGAAGAGAGAAATTTAAAGAATAATAAAGGGAAGGAAGTTGTTGATGGGGATGGTTTCACAGAGGTTAAATATAAAAAGGTAATGGGTAACATTGATGGTGAAGGCACTAGCAAATCTCAAGTGGGCTATTATCAATCGAATAATATGAAGAATAATGGGAAGAATGGAAATTGGAGGAAGAGTGTTTTCTCTAAAGGCAATAATGGGAACAGAGGTGGAAATGGTAAAGGGCAAAATTGGAATTGGAGTAATAAAGGAGTAAGTTACTGGAATTTAGAAAAGAATAGAAATTATGAGAAGTTTGTTAATGGGCAGGATAATATAGGAAATCAGGGGTTGAAGGAGAATAATAAACAACAGGTTGTAGTGAAAAAGGATAACAAGGTAGAGAAGGGTAATTTCAGTATTGGTAGTGAGAATATAACAGGGGAGGGATTAAGTAATAAAAACAGTTTTGAAATATTGGGAGAGATTGCAGAGGAAGAATTGGATAAAATGGAAGAGGATGATAAGATTGTGAAGAATGTTGTTAATCAAAATGATGATAGTGGTGAAGCTGAAATGGATTCTAATGAAAGCAAGAATAACAAATTGATTTCTTCAATCAAGGGAGAGGGGAAGAAGGAAGGAAATGAAAGTAATAAAGTGAAAAAAGATAAACTGAAGGCGGATAATAATAGCAGTAAGTTGGGGAGTTCTCAGGCATTTGAGGAGGTAAATGCCAAAAATTCTATTTTTTCTCAATGATATCTGTTGGTGCTTGGAATGTTAGGGGATTGAATAAGGCTGTTAAGCAGAAGGAGGTTATTGATGTTATTAGGTGTAATAACCTTGGTATTTGTGCTGTGATTGAATCTCATGTCAAAATCTTAAATCTCAAGAGTGTTTGTGCTAAGACTTTTGGGCAATGGGATTGGGTTTCTAATAATAGTTGTTGTGAGGCTGGAACTAGGATCATAGTTGGATGGAATCCTAGAATTGTGGATATGATGGTGATTTCTCAATCTAGACAAGTTATTCACTGTTATGTTAGATTCTGTGAATCTAATTATAGCATGTATTTGTCTTTTATTTACGCTGCTTCCAATTATCTGGATAGAAGAGATTTATGGGAGAATTTGAAGAAACATAAACTGGTGGTTAAAGAGGATGCTTGGGGATTATTAGGAGATTTCAATGTTGCTTTAAAACATTCAGAATATTCTGAAGGATGTTCTAGTTTTCCTAAAGGTGTTGAAGATTTTATTGAATGTATTAACTGTTTAGATATTGAGGA
This sequence comes from Lactuca sativa, assembly GCF_002870075.4. NCBI lineage: Eukaryota > Viridiplantae > Streptophyta > Magnoliopsida > Asterales > Asteraceae > Lactuca > Lactuca sativa. Next base: position 294,892 of record NW_026440194.1, on the reverse strand, counting down.
CCTGAATTCGACTGGTTTTCAATTTACTTGGAACAAAACTCCTGCTGGAAGTATGGGCATCCTGAAGAAACTGGATAGAGTGATGACAAATTTGAAGTTTGTTGAAGATTATCCTTTGGCTCATGCTATATTCAAACCCTATCGAATTTCAGATCATTGTCCGGCTGTGCTTAATATACCATTGAATAAAATGAGATGGCGACCTTCTTTCAGATTTGCTAATTTTATTACTGAGAAGGAAGAATTTTTACCAATGGTTAAGGAAGTTTGGGATGAAAACATTGAAGGGTTTTATATGTTTAAGGTTTGTCAGAAATTGAAGATTCTTAAAAAACATTGTAGGGATCTTTGTAACAGCTACAGAGGATATGGGAAGCGAATACATGAGCTAAGGAAAAAGCTGGAAAGTAAACAAGTGGAGATTGATTGTAATCCTTATGATTATAAGATTAGGAATGAGCATGCTGATCTATTGTTCAAATTTAATGAAGCTTGTAATGATGAAGAGAAGCTTTTATTCCAAAGAGCTAAAATTAAATGGATTCAGGAAGGCGATAATAATACTAAGTTTTTTCATAGTATTGTGAAGAGCAGGGGCAATAAAAATAGAATTATGAGGGTTTTGGATGAAGATGGAAGATGGGTTAGTGGAATTGCTTTGAAGGATAAATTTGTTTCGTATTTCAAAAATTTCTTGGGGTGTAAGGATGGTTCTGTTATGCCGGAGTTAATTGAAGATCTTTTCCAAAACAGGTTAGACAGTACTGATGCTACTAATATGATCAGAGTGGTGACTGATGAAGAAATTAAAGCAGCTATGTTTGAAATTGATGACAATCGTGCCCCTGGACCTGATGGATATTCTTCAAAATTTTTCAAGAGTGCCTGGAATATTATTGGATCGGAGGTTTGCAAAGCAGTGAGAGAATTTTTTTGGACAGGGAAGCTTCTTAAAGGGATAAATGCTACGAGAGTTATTTTAATACCTAAAGTGGATATGCCGAGGAAGGTTGCTGATTTTAGACCTATAGCCTGCTGTAACACTTTGTATAAGTGTATTAGTAAGGTTATAGTGAATAGAATTAGAAGCTGTTTGGGGAAAATTGTTAGCAAGAATCAATCTGCTTTCATTCCTGGAAGATCAATCTTGGATAATATTCTTCTTGCGCAGGAATTGATGGTGGGATATAATAACAAGAGGGGAGTTCCAAAGTGCACCTTAAAAATTGATATTCAAAAAGCATATGATACAGTGGATTGGGAGTTTCTTAATAGAAGTCTTAAAGGGTTTGGATTTCATCCGATTATGATTCAGTGGATTATGGCTTGTGTGACTTCCCCGTGGTTTATGATCAATTTTAATGGTGAAGATCATGGGTATTTTGAAGGAAAGAGGGGTCTTAGGCAGGGTGATCCTCTGTCACCTTACTTATTTACTATAGTGATGGAAGTTTTCAATATGATTCTTGGTAAGAAAATAGAAGACAGCCATAATTTTAAATATCACTATAAGTGTGAGGTGCTTAGCATTTCTCATTTATGTTTTGCTGATGATCTTCTGGTTTTTTCTTATGGTAATGGGAAATCGGCTAGAATCATAAGGGAAGCTCTTGATGATTTCAAAAATATTTCTGGGCTGAAGGTTAGCATGGAAAAGAGCCAGATCTATTTCAGTTGTGTTAAACCGAATATGAGGAGAATAATTTTGGGAATTCTTCCTTTTGATGTTGGGAAATTTCCTTTTAAATACTTGGGTGTTCCTATGTGTGTTACTAAACTTTTTGAAAGAGATTGCAAGAAGTTGTTAGAAAAGATTAGAATGAGAATTTTCAACTGGAAATGCAAATCTTTATCGTTTGCTGGAAGATTGCAGCTCATTAATTCTGTGTTGACTTCTATTCATGTGTATTGGGCTTCAATTTTTAAAATTCCCATTGCATCTATAAAAGAGATTGAAAAGATGTGTAGAAGCTTCTTATGGGCTAATGGTGAAAAAGTTAATGGGAAAGCCAAAGTCAAATGGGATGATGTTTGTAAACCTAAAGATTATGGAGGATTGGGGATTAAGAATTTAAGGAAATGGAATGATGCTTTACTTGCAAAACATGTGTGGAATGTTGTTAATAATAAAAATTCTTTATGGGTGCAATGGGTGAAAGCTTATTACATTGGAAAGAGAAATTTTTGGGATATAATGCAAAAGAAAAGCATGAGCTGGACCTGGAAGAGATTTTTGGAAATTAGGAAAATTGTTAGACCTCATATTGTTGCTTGTGTGGGAAATGGGAGGAACACATCTTTATGGCATGATTGGTGGCATCCTTTAGGTATTTTAAGCACTATTATTCCAAGAAGAGAATGGTTTAGCAATGGATTTAATGACTTTTCTTTGGTTAGTGATGTGCTTGATTATGATACTTATTGTTGGCCTGTAAATTGGGTTGATAAATTTTCAGGTCTAAAGGATGCTCCTATGTTTTGTATTGATCCGAATATGAGAGATGGTGCTGGTTGGAGAGATAAGGAGGGTAAGTGCAAGCAATTTTCGTGTAATCAAGTGTGGAGAGATATTAATAATTTTGGGAATAAGGTGCCATGGAAGGAAATTGTGTGGTATGGTAAAGGTATTCCTAGAAATTCTTTCATTTTATGGATGGCTATCTTGAATAGATTGAAAACTCAGGATCGTGTTAGAGTTTGGGAAACTTCAGGAATCCTCCTCTGTCCTTTTTGTAATCTTACCCCTGATTCACATGATCATCTTTTCTTTAAATGCGAATTCTCACAAAGTATTTGGAGTCATTTTTGTGATAAGATGAGAATTAATTTGGTGATGGGTAGCTGGAATGAGCTGATTCTGAAATGCTGCAATCTGTGGTACAAGGATACTGGTGAGAATTTAATTAATAAATGTATTCTTGCGAGTTGTGTTGCACATATTTGGAAGGAAAGGAATGCTAGGATTTTTAATAAGAAGAGATTAACAGCTGAAGGAGTTATAGCTTGTATTGAGAATGAAATCAGATTAAAGCTGTTGGGTTTAAGGAAGAATAATAATTTGATTAATGAAAGAATCTATAAGGATTGGGGCATTTATGGAAAGGACAAACATAAGAGATGATTTACTGGATCAAAATTGGGAAGTCGATGGTTGATGTGCTTTTTAATTGGGGTTGGCAGTGGAGAAATTATTTTGAGTTTGTTCTTAGTATTGGGTTTAGATGGGGGCAATTTTGGAATAAGTGGTTTTACAAAGGAATTGACGGAAATTGTCAATGGTTGGAGAGTTCTATCTCTAATCATTTGACTTGTACCAATGGGATTTTTAATTTGGATATGATCCTTTGTGTGATTATTCAAATTGAAAATCCTAGACATGTGATTGATGCCATGTCAAGTCTGAAACTTATTCTGAATTTCTGGAGTCTCGGTATTGGTTTTTGGTTTGTAGGGATTTGTATTCTTTGCAGGAATATTTCGCAGTGGAAGAAGATGGACATTAGTGAAAAGAAGGATGAGAGTTTCATGCAGAAAATCAAGAGGAGGATGAAGAATTGGAAAAGGGACAGCAGAAGTGATTTTGGTCAGCTCTTGGAGACTAATTGGGATTGCTGTGTTAATTTGTTTAACAGTTTTAATTACGTTTGGTTTTTATTTGTAATTTGTTGGTTGAGGTTTTTGGTCTTAGTTGGATTTTCCTTAAAGTTTAGTCTTTGGACTGAGGGTTTTTTTAAGGGCCTTACCCCTTGCTATTTTTTTTATGATTCTCGGAGTTTTTGGAGGTGCAAGGGGGTGAAGTTACCTTTTTTCCCTCATTCAATAAGTCCTAGGGCTAACTTTAAGGATTTTAGGGATTATTGGGGTTGTGAGTGGTTAGTTCTTATTCTTAGGAAGTGGTTTGGTAGTTGGCTTTGGATAGGCTGGTTATTTTTGTGATTTGATTGATTTTTGGTGTTTGTATTCTTTTATTCTTTTTAATAAAGTTTGCCGAGCTTTGGCTCTTTCAAAAAAAAAAAAGAATAAAACAATGCTCATCAAAGCTTTGCTTAAACTGTATAGACTTCTGTTGTGGAAATCAAGAATTAAACGATGCTCATCAAAGCTTTGCTAAATTGCATAGACTTCTAATATGGAACTCAAGAATGAAATAGTGCTCGTCAAAGCTTTGCTTTACTTGCATACACTTTTGTTATGGAAGTCAAGAATAAAGAAATGCGACTCAAAGCTTTGCTAAATTGCGAAGACTTCTTTTATTGTGGAACTCAATAATTAAACAATGCTCATCAAAGCTTTGCTAAATTGCATAGACTTCTAATGTGGAACTCAAGAAATAAACAATTCTCATCAAAGCATTCCTTGAATTGTATAGAATTCTATTATGGAACTCAAGAATTTTACAATTGTCACACCCCGAAAACCGAAGGCGGAAACATTTCCGGGGTTGTCTCCACGTTGAGTATCAAATCCAATGTGCGTAGTAAGTAAAGTAAATCAACCATTACATTACATATATGAAAGTTTTACATTCGTTTCAAAAGCATAAGTTATACAAGTGATACATATCATATATAAACAACACGAAACGAGTCTTCTGAGAACTCCGTCTTCGAACAAGAAGATCTTTGGGTACCTGTCTAACGTGGACCTGAGAATACAAGCGGTTTGAAAATCAGCATAAAGCTGGTGAGTTCATAAGTGGTTAGATTTTCTGAAAATGTACGAGTTCCTTTGGTTTCCTGAAAAAGCGTTTATCCAAGAAAATCCCATATTTTCTTATGTAAAGTTAGTTTCCAAATCCGAAAAGTAAAGTAAACGATGTACAATGAATACATGATTGTTCTTGTGAATTGTAGTTCAATTATTTAACTTGTTACACATTTCTAGTTACGTACTACAGTTACTCAGGAAAGCCCCATGATCTCCTCACTGTGTGTGTTAACTATTACCGATTCTGATTATGTTCAGTGTCCTTCCCAGGAAAACCCCATGTTTTCCTGAAAGTGTGTATGTGTGTGTATCTTTACCGATTCTGGTTATGTTCAGTGTTCTCCCAGGAAAACCCCATGTTTTCCTGAATGTGTGTATATGTGTGCCTGTCATCCTTGAACGTACATTAGTTTTATTATGTACATAAAACTAATAAGTACTCGTAAAGTATTAATAATCCTAATTGCAAGTCCTTAACCATACTCAGACTAGATATGACTCGGACCAGGGCCAGTATCCTTTTTATGACTTTCGTCACCCTTGAACCTTTCGGTTCGGCTGTAGCTAGCAGCCAGGTGTGGGATTGTCAGTCCTGTATAGATCTATACACTCAAGCCACACTCTCCTACGCTCGGAGATTCTGGTTACAGGGTTAGTCCTCCACTATCTCGTGCCAAGGAAGTGTTACAAGGACGTGTCTCCAATCTTTAAGATTACTCTTTACTTTTCGACTAGGAAAGTAGTATCTACGACTAGCTAAGTTCTAACGTACCTGTCCTTTACACTCGAGCCTAGGTGTTTTATTAAGGACATTACACTCGAGCCTAGGTGTTATCTAATGATGACTGTCCTTTACACTCGATCCTAGGTGTATTATTAAGGACGTTACAAATGATATATGTGTTATCTTATGGTGATTGTCCTTTACACTCGATCCTAGGTGTATTATTAAGGACATTACAATTGATTTGTGTATTATGATGGTATTTATCTATCACACTCGAGCCTAGGTGTATTGTTAAGGACATACAGATGTTTTATGTTTTCTGATGGTGTCTATCTTTTACACTCGAACCTTAGTGTTTTATTACAGACATTACAATGGTTTATGTGTTTTATCAGTTTAAATGTGAACAATCAAATATAAGGTATACAATACATCAATGTATAATAAGAATTGAAAATCGGGTTAAAACAAATAACTCTGCAAGTTAAAACAGTTTGTTAAATGGTTTTCAATTCTTAAAAATGTACACTTATGAAACCATTTAACTGAAGTCATGTGTTTAAGTACAAGATATTCTTGTACTTTTGCTTGTATTCCCCCCTGAAAACATTGAAAAACCATTGAAAAAGGGTAGGGGTATGAACTCACCGGACGCGGAAATGTGTCGATTTCGGATGCTAAACGTCGAATCGAGGCCTGATAACACGCGAGGTTCCTATGTAACATGAAATTGCATACAAATATATCTAATTAGATTCATAAACTCTAATTAGATATGAAGTCACACTCCAACGAACGAAAACACCTCAAAACGGGTGTTTGGAGTGACCCGGGTGACATCTACGGACTTGAAATGAAACAAGGGACTTGGGATTTGAGTTTACTCCCCAAGAGTAAACTTCCTAATGAGTTTACAACCTTAAACAACACTCACACATGATTTCACGGCCGTGAACTCATGTAAGCATGGGTAATGGATCTTAAATGGCCAATATCACTTGGGAAGAGTTGGAACAATTTTACCTAAGGCTTGGAATTAATTTAAAACATCAAATAACAACACTTAGGGGAGTTTACGGCCTTAGCATGGAGCTTACGGCTGTAAACTCTCATACCCCCATGAATAAGTGTTTTTAATGTCTCAAAGTTAATCACATGTGATTCTAAAAATTCCTACAAGCCTTGAAATGATTTTGGGGCACAATTTAACATACTTTTAGGAGTTTACAGCCCAAGCACATGCCTTGGCCGTAAACTTATACAAATCCCTCAAAATTCATGTTTAAAGTGTTCTAAGTCCATTACCAAATTTCTAAAAGTCATATCTAGGTCTAGTTTGAGTCATAGAAGGGTTTAAGGGCTTAAAAACCCTTTAAATATGGGTTTACGGCCTAAGCACCTTCCCGGGCCGTAAACTCATATACAAGGCTCTAAATCATGAATAAATCTCGAATTTGAAGGTCCAATATGATACACAATGAGTATAGGAAGGTACCTTGAAGATTTGAAGCCTTAAACTTGAGATTTGGACCTTTAAATCTAGTTTGAGGAGAGAGGTTGTTGGGATAGTTGTAGAATGAAGCAAAAGGTTCAAAATGAAGACTTGGATCACTTTAAATAGTGTACAAGTTCGGGACACGGTAAAATTTTACCCGATACCGGCGTTAGACGGGGCTTTTGGTCGCACCCGGCCAATTTGCCGTAACCCGATATGGTTGATTCCAGAAATGTTCCGATCATTAATATGAGGCGTTAGAATAAGTTCTAAGGGTATTAAGACACTCATTAAGTCATAAAATAAAATCCACATTAATGACTTAATAAAATGTCGGAATCGGAAACGAAATCGGAAACGGCGATTGGATTATCAGAACGAGTTGCGTGAAGGGTTACATTTAGGGATATGAATTTCGCGTTGTTACATTATCCCCCGTTAGAGGGAATTTCGTCCCGAAATTCAAAGATTCGAACACAGATCACGAAGTGAAAAGAGATATGAGGATGAATCTACTGCTTCGGGTCTTCAAGCTCTTAAGTGGAATGGGTTCTCCGCTTGACATTCCAGCGAACCCTCACTGTCAGGATGTGGCTTTGTTACACATGGTTAACCTCTAAATCCACGATCTCAATTGATTCATACACGAAGGTTCGGATTTTCATTGGTTTTGACCTCATCAAAGGGCGACTAAGGTTTTCGTTAGGTTAGCACTTCTCACAAACAACGATGTGGAATACCGGATGCTCGCTGCGGAGTTCCTGAAGATAGCTCGGAGAGGGCTATGGAATTGATTCCTAACGAGGATCTCGAAGAGTCTAAGGTTCCACAAGTTAAGTTTTCCATACTTCCCAAGGTGTACTATGTCTTTCTAGGGTAAAACCTCCAACAAGTGGGTACATTTTCACATGGCAGAGTAACTAAGGGTCCGATGGTTCTAAGGGAAACTTCTACATGAGTCTACGATTATAGTCGGCAGAACCCAAGAATCGACAGGTTTCCATGGGTGTTCCCGGTGTCGACTAATTCTTTATTGCCTTTGCCTTTGGAAGGGTTTACGAGTATGACTGCTTTGCTTATCTACATGACCAAGAAAATGGTTCGACCGAAGGGCGCCACTATTAACTCGTAGTGATCGTATCATGCCCTGATTGCTGCCTTGCACATATCGTGCTTTCTGAAGTTTGGCTACGAGATAATTTCAGGGATTAGGTCGATGTGAGACTTGACTACATGTTCGGAAAGAATTATCAAGAATTCTTTGGAAATAGTATCGGGGAAAGAATCGTAGACTTCTCGTTTCTCGATGATTACTCGGATGAGGGATACATGGGAAAACTTTTTAAGCTTTGATGTACGAAGATCATGAGAGTCGGGTCGTAGGGAAGTTAAAACGAACGGCTTTCTCGAATCTAGGAATGACAACATGAATGAGGCTCGTTCATTACATGCTAAAGGTGACATCAAAGCATTTCATAAAAAGTTTGCCAATAGGTCGAATGGAAAAAGAATAATCGCTCGGATTGAGAATACAATCTACGGATACGACACAAGCGTTCTCGTTCTCACGTGATAACCATCTCGAAGATATACATTTTCGGTTACTTGCAAACGACGGGGTTAGAAAATGTTCAAATGGATGGTTAACGAATTTCTTTCGGTGCTAGAATCGAAAGGAATCACAGGCATATAATTTAACAAGGAGAAATATACCTGTGGCAACGGTAGGATCGGTGGCTGTCTCCTCTTGTCCTATCGCTAGAACTCTTTCGGTTTTGCCATGTGTAGCCTTGGGACAGTTTCGCTTAAGATGCCCAACTTCTCCACAACCATAGCAGGCCCGACCAATGCCCGCTCCGGAAGTTTGACTCGTTGATTGGGTTGGTGTCTTACAGTTTTTCGCCATGTGACCCTTTATGCTACATTTGTTGCAAATTATCTCAATACATGGACCGGAAGGAAGATGATGATAGTTGCACTTGCCATAACTAGGAAGGGTTCCAGTATACCTATTAGCAGGTTTTCGGGTTGAGGATCCATCAACAGAGACAGTTGCAGGGGAAGTGACAGCGTGAACTGCCACCGTTTGTTGTTTCTTCGAAGACTTGTGCGATGCTTGACTTTTCTCTTTCTTCCCAAGTTTTCTTTTCTCACCACTCCTCACTGTCGGCTCAGGAGTGGTAGCTGCCTCCTCAAGGTCTTCGCTATGATCGATTAGGATCTGTGTTAAGCGTTTGGCGCTGTCGTATGTATCCGGCCTCGCGGCTATGACGTTTCCTTTCGTTGGATGGGTCAGCCCCCAGATGAATCTTTCTATCTTCTTACTCTCCGGGGTAACCATTCTCGGGCAGAGTAGTGCCAAGTCGTCGAACCTGGAAGTATAAGCAGTGATGTCGTAACCTTTCATCTTCAGGTTCCAAAGTTCATGTTCTAACTTCTGCATTTCGCCCTGATGGCAGTACTCAGCCAGCAGAAGTTCCTTCATGGCTTCCCAACCCATGGCGTTGGCTACAGGTAAGGTTAAGGATTTGACTCGGCCATTCCACCAAGTCAAGGCTTTGTCGATAAAGGTGCAGGCGGCAAACTTCACCTTGTCTGAATCTGAACATGCACAAATTTCAAAGATGGATTCGATCTTCTCGAACCATCGGGCGAAGGAAATGACACCTCAGTGCCATTAAAGGACGTGGATTTGGCGTTCATGGAATCCTTATAGGAACCCTCTTTCCGGCGTCCCTGACTGCTTTCTTGGTTTTGGGTTTGGGTATCACCTCCCGAACCACCGGAACCGTCGGAGTTCCGTTGAGACATGGCAGCTGCTACCGCGACTGTAACAGCTGCATGGAATACTGCTGGATCAATTTGGGGAGGCGGTGGTGGCGGAGGGTTGTTGGTCTTGGAGCTAGGTCTCTTTCTTGGAGGCATCTTGATCTAATAAGATCAAGGAAGAGAGGATGGTAAGTCCTCTGAATTGAATCAAGAGATATGACAAATATATGCTAACAAGCGATAAAGCAGGAAAGAGTTATCAAAGTGGGAAAATTACTGCTAAGGGAATGATCAAAGAATAATGCATGAATGAGGATTTCTACCAAGGATTGGCTCGAGAAATACTCCCATAGTATTTCATGATTCGTTACGACGCTGGTTCGATGTTTGTGGTATTACGGTAAGTTTTAGGCATGTCGCTTACCATAGTCACTCCCAAGCACATGTTGGCCGTGTCTCGAATGAATATAGTTGGCCAAGCTATATTGATCCTAGATACGACTACATAACTGCCCAGGTTAAACCGCAGCGTACAACACCCATTTACTTATGTTCTGTTCTACTTGTAGTTACGGAGCTCGACGGGTTGGTATACTTATATACTTTTGAAAATACTTATATTTTGAAGGATACTTTTAGTTTAGAGCACTTAGGTTCCTTAATGTTTATAGTTTTATACCATGTAAGTTTTGGTATACTTCATTCACTATAAACAAGGGCTCTGATACCAATCTATCACACCCCGAAAACCGAAGGCAGAAACATTTCCGGGGTTGACTCCACGTTGAGTATCAAATCCAATGTGCATAGTAAGTAAAGTAAATCAACCATTACATTACATATATGAAAGTTTTACATTCGTTTCAAAAGCATAAGTTATACAAGTGATACATATCATATATAAACAACACGAAACGAGTCTTCTGAGAACTCCGTCTTCAAACAAGAAGATCTTCGGGTACCTGTCTAACGTGGACCTGAGAATACAAGCGGTTTGAAAATCAGCATAAAGCTGGTGAGTTCATAAGCGGTTAGATTTTCTGAAAATGTACGAGTTCCTTTGGTTTCCTGAAAAAGCGTTTATCCAAGAAAATCCCATATTTTCTTATGTAAAGTTAGTTTCCAAATCCGAAAAGTAAAGTAAACGATGTACAATGAAAACATGATTGTTCTTGTGAATTGTAGTTCAGTTATTTAATTTGTTACACATTTCTAGTTACGTACTACGGTTACTCAGGAAAACCCCATGTTCTCCTGACTATGTGTGTGTGAACTATTACCGATTCTGATTATGTTCAGTGTCCTTCCCAGGAAAACCCCATGTTTTCCTGAAAGTGTGTATGTGTGTGTATCTTTACCGATTCTGGTTATGTTCAGTGTTCTCCCAGGAAAACCCCATGTTTTCCTGAATGTGTGTATATGTGTGCCAGTCATCCTTGAACGTACATTAGTTTTATTATGTACATAAAACTAATAAATACTCGTAAAGTGTTAATAATCCTAATTGCGAGTCCTTAACCATACTCAGACTAGATATGACTCGGACCAGGGCCAGTATCCTTTTTATGACTTTCGTCACCCTTGAACCTTTCGGTTCGGCTGTAGCTAGCAGCCAGGTGTGGGATTGTCAGTCCTGTATAGATCTATACACTCAAGCCACGCTCTCCTACGCTCGGAGATTCTGGTTACAGGGTTAGTCCTCCACTATCTCGTGCCAAGGAAGTGTTACAAGGACGTGTCTCCAATCTTTAAGATTACTCTTTACTTTTCGACTAGGAAAGTAGTATCTACGACTAGCTAAGTTCTAACGTACCTTTCCTTTACACTCGAGCCTAGGTGTTTTATTAAGGACATTACACTCGAGCCTAGGTGTTATCTAATGATGACTGTCCTTTACACTCGATCATAGGTGTATTATTAAGGACGTTACAAATGATATATGTGTTATCTTATGGTGATTGTCCTTTACACTCGATCCTAGGTGTAGTATTAAGGACATTACAATTGATTTGTGTATTATGATGGTATTTATCTATCACACTCGAGCCTAGGTGTATTGTTAAGGACATACAGATGTTTTATGTTTTCTGATGGTGTCTGTCTTTTACACTCGAACCTTAGTGTTTTATTACAGACATTACAATGGTTTATGTGTTCTAACAGTTTAAATGTGAACAATCAAATATAAGGTATACAATACATCAATGTATAATAAGAATTGAAAATCGGGTTAAAACAAATAACTCTGCAAGTTAAAACAGTTTGTTAAATGGTTTTTAATTCTTAAAAATGTACAATTATGAAACCATTTAACTGAAGTCATGTGTTTAAGTACAAGATATTCTTGTACTTTTGCTTGTATTCCCCCCTGAAAACATTGAAAAACCATTGAAAAAGGGTAGGGGTATGAACTCACCGGACGCAGAAATGTGTCGATTTCGGATGCTAAACGTCGAATCGAGGCCTGATAACACGCGAGGTTCCTATGTAACATGAAATGGCATACAAATACATCTAATTAGATTCATAATGTGGAACCCAAGAATGAAACAATGCTCATGAAAACTTCGCTAAATTGCGTAGACTTCTATTGTGGAACTCAAGAATCAAACAATGCTCATCAAAGCTTTGCTTAAACTGTATAGACTTCTGTTGTGGAAATCAAGAATTAAACGATGCTCATCAAAGCTTTGCTAAATTGCATAGACTTCTAATGTGGAACTTAAGAATGAAACAGTGCTCGTCAAAGCTTTCCTTAAATTGCATAGACTTCTATTATGGAAGTCAAGAATAAAGAAATGCAACTCAAAGCTTTGCTAAATTGCGAAGACTTTTTCTATTGTGGAACTCAATAATTAAACAATGCTCATCAAAGCTTTGCTAAATTGCATAGACTTCTAATGTGGAACTCAAGAAATAAACAATTCTCATCAAAGCATTCCTTGAATTGTATAGAATTCTATTGTGGAACTCAAGAATTTTACAATGCTCATCAAAGCTTTGGTAAATTGCGAAGACGACATCTAATATGGAACTCAAGAATTAAACAATGATCATCAAAACTTTGCTAAATCCATAGACTTCTAATGTTGAACTCAAGAATGACACAATGATCAACAACGCGTTACATAAATTGCATACACTTCTATTGTGGAACTCAAGAATTAAACAATGTTCATTAGAGTTTCGCTAAATTGCAAAGACTACTTCTATTGTGGAACTTAACAATTAAACAATGCTCACAATGCTTTGCTAAATTGCATAGACTTCCAATGTGGAACCCAAGAATGAAACAACCCTCATCAAAGCTTTGGTAAATTGCATAGACTTCGATTGTGGAAATCAAGAATTAAACGATGCTCATCAAAGCTTTGCTAAATTGCATAGACTTCTAATATGGAACTCAAGAATGAAACAATGCTCGTCAAAGCTTTACTTAAACTACATAGACTTCTATTGTGGAAGTCAAGCATAAAGAAATGCTCATCAAATCTTTGCTAAATTGCGAAGACTACTTCTATTGTGGAACTCAAGAATTAAAAAATTCTCATCAAAGCTTTGCTTAAATTGCATAGACTTCTATTGTGGAACTCAAGAATTAAATGATGCTCGTCAAAGCTTTGCTAAATTGCATAGACTTCTATTGTGGAACTCAAGAATAAAACTATACTTATCAGAGCTTTGCTAAATTGCAAAGACTACATCTATCGTGGAACTCAAGAATTTAACAATGCTTATTAAAGCTTTGATAAATTGCATAGAATTCTAATGTGGAACTCAATAATGAAGCAGTGAAAAGCTTTGCCGAAACTGTAGACTTTTGTTCTGGAACTCAAGAATTAAACAACGCCCTTCGAAGCTTTGCTAAATTGCGAAGACGACTTTTATTGTGCAACTCTAGAATTAAAAAATGGTTATCAAAGCTTTGTTAAATTGCATTGACTTCTAATGTTGAACTGAAGAATGAAATAATGCTCATCAAAGCTTTGCTTAAATTGCATAGACTTCTATTTTCGAACTCATTAAAGCTTTGCTAAATTGCATAGATTTTTATTGTGGAACTCAAGTATTAATCAATGCTCATCAAAGCATTGCTAAATTGCATAGACTTCTAATGTGGAACCCAAGAATGAAACAATGCTCATGAAGGTTCGCTAAATTGCGTAGACTTCTATTGTGGAACTCAAAAATCAAACAATGCTCATCAAAGCTTTGCTTAAATTGTATAGACTTCTGTTGTGGAAATCAAAAATTAAACGATGCTCATCAAAGCTTTGCTAAATTGCATAGACTTCTAATGTGGAACTCAAGAATGAAACAGTGTCTGTGAAAGCTTTGCTTAAATTGCATCAAAGACTTATATTATGGAAGTCAAGAATAAAGAAATGCAACTCAAAGCTTTGCGAAATTGCGAAGACTTCTTCTATTGTGGAACTCAATAATTAAACAATGCTCATCAAAGCTTTGCTAAATTGCATAGACTTCTAATCTGGAACTCAAGAAATAAAGAATTCTCATCAAAGCATTCCTTGAATTGTATAGAATTCTATTGTGGAACTCAAGAATTTTACAATGCTCATCAAAGCTTTGGTAAATTGCGAAGACGACATCTAATATGGAACTGAAGAATTAAACAATGTTCATCAAAAGTTTGCTCAATTCCATAGATTTCTAATGTTGAACTCAAGAATGACACAATGATCAACAACTCTTTACATAAATTGCATACACTTCTATTGTGGAACTCAAGAATTAAACAATGTTCATTAAAGTTTCGCTAAATTGCAAAGACTACTTTTATTGTGGAACTTAACAATTAAACAATGCTCATCAATGCTTTACTAAATTGCATAGTCTTCCAATGTGGAACCCAAGAATGAAACAACCCTCATCAAAGGTTTGGTAAATTGCATAGACTTCTATTGTGGAAATCAAGAATTAAACGATGCTCATCAAAGCTTTGCTAAAGTGCATAGACTTCTAATATGGAACTCAAGAATGAAACAATGCTCGTCAAGGCTTTGCTTAAACTGCATAGACTTCTATTGTGGAAGTCAAGCATAAAGAAATGCTCATCAAATCTTTGCTAAATTGCGAAGACTACTTCTATTGTGGAACTCAAGAATTAAACAATTCTCATCAAAGCTTTGCTTAAATTGAATAGACTTCTATTGTGGAACTCAAGAATTAAATGATGCTCGTCAAAGCTTTGCTAAATTGCATAGACTTCTATTGTGGAACTCTAGAATTTTACAATGCTCATCAAAGATTTGCTAAATTGTGAAGACGGCGTCTGTTATGGAACTCAAGAATTAAACAATGATCATCAAAACTTTGCTAAATTCCATAGACTTCTAATGTTGAACTCAACAATGGAACAATGCTCATCAAAGCGTTGCTTAATTTGCATACACTTCTATTGTGGAACTTAAGAATTAAACAATGTTCATTAAAGCTTTGCTAAATTGAAAAGACTACATCTATTGTCGAGCTCAAAAATTAAACAATGCTCATCAATGGTTTGCTAAATGCATAGACTTCCAATGTGGAACCCAAAAATGAAACAATCCTCATCAAAGCTTTGCTAAATTGCATAGGCTTCTATTGTGGAACTCAAGAATAATACAATTCTCTTCAAAGATTTTCTTAAATTGCATAGACATCTATTGTGGAAATCAAGAATTAAACGATGCTCATCAAAGCTTTTCGAAATTGCATAGACTTCTATTGTGGAACTCAAGAATTAAACAATGCTTACCAGAGCTTTGCTAAATTGCGAAGACTACATCTATCGTGAAACTCAAGAATTAAACATTGTTCATCAAAGCTTTGCTAAATTGTATAGAATTCTAATGTGGAACTCAATAATGAAACAACGCTCATCAAAGTTTGCTGAAATTGTAGACTTATGTTGTGGAACTCAAGAATTAAACAATGCTCTTCGAAGCTTTGATAACTTGCGAAGACGACTTTTATTGTGGAACTAAATAATTAAACAATGGTTATCAAAGCTTTGTAAAATTGCATTCACTTCTCATGTGGAACTAAAGAATGAAATTATGCTTATCAAAGCTTTGCTTAAATTGCATAGACTTCTATTGTGGAACTCAAGAATTAAACAATACTCATCAAAGCTTTGCTAAATTGCAAAGACTACTTCTATTGTGGAACTCAAGAATTAAACAATGTTCATCAACGCTTTGCTAAATTGCATAGACTTTTAAGGTGAAACCCAAGAATGAAAAAAATGCTCATCAAAGCTTTGCTAACTTGCATAGACTTATGTGACAACCCGTAATTTATTCCAGCACTGTAACCCGTTCCCGTTAATAAAACCGTTTGTATTTCCAATTTTTCCGTTAACTTTTGGGTTAAGTTAATTAAATTGAGACCTTTATTATAATCTCGTGAGTGTCCAAACCCATTTGAAACACGTTAAAACATCCCAATTTTTAATTGGAAAAATCTTTAGTTTCATCCACGCCGGGTTACGACAACTAAATCGGGTACGACCATAAGCCTCGTTTAACGTCAGTATCGGGTAGATTTCCACCGGGTCTCAAACTCAAACCATATATAAAGTTGAGAGGACCTCATTTGAAGCTTTTTCACTCTCTCTCACTACTCTCTCTCTCTACAAATCCAAACCTTGATCCAAAATCATCTCATTCAAGCTCCAATTTTGTAAGTGAATCCTTCCTAGCTTATAGTTTAGCATATTTAGCTTTCAAATTCGTGTTTGAATCATTCAAAAGGACCAAGAACATGTGTTTACAGTCCAGGAACAATCCCAAACCGTAAACACCCTTAAATGGGGTTTTAGAGCCCTAAACCCTTCCAAACCACTTATGGAGCTTAGATATGACTTAGGGGATTTCATGATTGGACTTGGATCACCAAAATCTTAACATTTGGGGAGTAAACATGAGTTTACGGCCCAAGAGCATGCTTGGACCGTAAACACCTCTTCTAAGGCCGTAAACACCTTTTAAGGTGTTAAAATGCCCCTTAAACACCTCCTAAGCCTTGGAATAATGTATAGAATCAACCACCATTGTGTTAGGGACCTTAATCATGAAAGAAACCACCCCCTTAGGAGATTACGGCCGTAAACCCCCCATGAAATGGTTCCTGGGCTGTAAACTCCTCTATAGTGGTCAAACGGCGCCCTAACTTCCTTCCATGGCTTGTACTTTGGACTAGAACCAGTTATGATTAACCTAGGACCACCAAAATACAAAAGAAAAGGGTAAGTAAGAGTTTACAGCCGTAAACTCTATGTTTACTGCCATAACCTCCCCATAATGGTCCATTTGATGGTTAAATCCCTTCCAATGCCTTAGAATTGAGCCTAGCCTAATTCCACAAGTGTTGTAAGGACATTAAACATCCAAGAACACTCCACCCATGAGTTTACGACCGTAAACTCATGGGGATATGGTCATAGGGCCGTAATCTCCTTTAGGAGTTTACACTTGAAGAGCAAACTCCATATCTAAGCCCTACACACCCTTAGATGCTACCCGGATCACTCCTAACACTTGAAATAAAGTGTTTTCGTGTCTTGGAGTGTATTATCTTACTTAATTGGTAGTTTAAAGTCTAATTAGATACAATTATGTATCTCTTTATATTACATAGGAACCTCGCGTGTTTTCAAGCCCCGAACTGACACTTAGCATCCCAATCGGCACATTTCTCGACTGGTGAGTTCATACCCCTACTCTATTTCCGAGTTTTTCATGTTTTCAGGGGGGGGGGGAATACAAGCAAACCATAAAAGTTTGTGTAACTTAAAAAATGATGTAATTATACGATTTTCTAACAAACTTTTAGATATCTTTATCCCTTTTGTAATATGCGGAGCATAAGGGATGTTTTCTGAATATAATTACATAGTTTTCAATACAGTGTGGGGAAATTTATCAAACCAATCAAATTATTATGGGAATAATTTGGGATTTTCATTACTTGTTTAACGGATTCAGATTTCATGAAAAGGCGATATATAAACTATGTTTGATTTAGTTTATCCATGTTTAATCAAGAGTATCATGCTAAATAATTACTTTGTATTTAATTATTTATACTCTACTTCGTTTCAAACAATTTCAAAACTCGATAACGACCAAGTGCACCGTGAATTATTTATTACTAGCTTGTGAGATTCGTCTTCGTTATACCCTTCGGGGTACTAGTAAATCCTCTCCGGAAGTATAACTAGAGTTTCCTGGAGGGAGAGCATGGAATTTGTGAATAGATCTATTCGGGACTGACAATCCCACACCTTAATTGTTAGCTACAGTTAGGCGGGCACGCCTGGGGTGACAAATTTTGGATATTGTTCGACGCCTGAAGAACATCAAGGAGGTCACGGGTCAAATCAGGATGGCTATACGACTCACAATACGTATTAAACTAAATAGTTTTATTCATGGATTTATTTCTTTCTTTCTTCTATAGCCTTATTTATGTAATAAGACTACCTACTTTCGTACTGGAGGGTATTCCAGGGTTCTTAATCTATAGTTTTATGTATTAAAACTACCTACTTTCGTATTGGAGGGTATTCCAGGGATCTTAAATTATGGTTTTCTTATCGTGCTGGTGATAACCGGGGTTTTTCTTATCTTATGGAAATCGACTTACATGTTACAAAATATGGGATTTTTTGGGAAAACATGCATATGTGTAACACCGTAAATTTCAAGACAAAATTTTCATTTTAAATAATCATTTTATTCTTAGAACACTTGTTTAAAATCTCATTCATAATCGAATTACAAAACATAGCTCCATTTTCACTTGCATAGAAAACTAGGATCCTCCAAAATATGACTCTTTCTCTGGTGTGTACAATCAAGCCGGTGTCGTCCCGTGATACTGAAAGAAACCTGAAAACAACATAACACAAAACACTGTAAGCACGAAGCTTAGTGAGTACCCCAAAATACCACACACATAACACATATAAGCCACTCAAGGCTATAACTCTATGGGTCCGTGCACCCAAACTCTGTGAACCCTCAGGTTCTAACTCTGTGAACCTTCCGGTTCTAACTCTAGGAACCCTTCGGTTCCAACTCTGCAAACATGCACAGCATAAATCACATAGAAATAATGTAGTACAACACATAACATACATAGCATACAAACACTCTGTCACATAACTCTGGTTACCTACTCATGGTAAAGTATAGTGAGAAGACTCACCTGGCAAGCAGAAAGCAGATATCTCCATACTTGAATCTCGAACTCGCCACCGCCTAACACGTAAGGCAAAACTCTCATGACTATAACTCTCGAGACTAGAATCAATCCTCTCAATGCACCCTCTTAAGGGTAAAAAAATATTTTACCCCTCTCTTGGCCCAAAGGCCACATCGCTGACCAAACCCTAAAAGTCAACGGTCAACCCTTGGTCAAAATCAAAGTCCTCAGCCAAAGTCAACCCCTGACTGACCCTACTCGCCGAGTTCCTATAATCAGAACTTCACTCAATCCGCGACCTAACTCGCCGAGTCACTTCGAGACTTGCCGAGTCCAATAACTCTGAGTCCAGTCGCAAACAACTCACCGAGTCATCCCTTGACTCACCGATTCTCGACTCAACCAGGGAATATCGGGACTCTTCGACAAGACTCGCTGAGTCCAAGAACAGACTCGCCGAGTCCAAGACTATCATCAACCTACTCGCCGAGTTGTTCATACAACTCACCGAGTTCCAGGCCATCTTCATCCAACTCGTCGAGTACACCCATGTGACTCGCCGAGTACCACCGGTCTGAATCCATTCAGAAGCATTCCAGGCCATGCAATTGCTCCAAAACATAGATCTAGCCTCCTACCACTCATCCATCATGTAAAGTGGCAAACTTTACGTGAATCCAAAGAGATCTAGGCCATTTGCACATTGGGCTAGGGTTTAGGACATGAAAGCTTCACTAAACACTCCAACACATGGACTTTCATGCTCTCTGATTCTTCTCCCTTCCAGATCTGAGGTAGCAACCTTAGATCTAACCTCTAGACTTCCCATTACATGCATAGACAAGTTCCCACAAACCCCAAAATGAAGAAACACATAATAACAGCCCAAGAACGAGATATTACCTCCAAGAGATGCCCCAACTGCAATGTAATTCGAATCCAAGCAAAGCCCCTTGCTCCAAGTCTTCAATCTCCCAAAATTCCTTCAACAATTACTTCTCCAAGCTCAAATCCGAGTAATGGTGCTTCTCCGCGATTTAGGGTTTTCTGGGGCTCAAGGGGTGATAAGGAGGCTGGGAGGAAAACATAATGTTCTTTATATAGGGCTCAACCCCGAGAATTAGGGTTTTCTCCAATCAGCGCCTACTCGCCGAGTCCTCCTCACTGACTCGCCGAGTCGGCTACTTAGCACGCGACCCAGTTGCGACTCTACTCGCCGAGTCCATCCATGGACTCACCGAGTCACTCTTTCACAACTTACTCTTTTAGCCCTTCATCTCTACTCTTGATATTTCGGGATGTTACAATTCTCCCCCACTTAAATTAGGCTTCGTCCTCGAAGCCTATGGCAACTCAACTCCGAAATATTCCCACGATGCGCCACCTAGCCCTAACTGGACCAGGTTCCTCAAGCATAACCATCAAACTCGAACTCACTTCCTCTTTCCTTGCGGTATCCTGACCACCGTCTCAAACCGGGCACCGGCTGTACCCTCTGATAATCACACTCAACAATCGAGAATTACCCGAGATGTATCACTGCTCCAAATCTCAACAACCGCTCGACCCATAAGGGCTAGAAAGCCATGAACCATCGGATCCCCGATCCGAATCCCACTTTATCCATTCCGTGCTGACAGAAAGACCCACTCTTCAATCTCAGAGCAACTCCCACGAGTTCTCCTCTTGCAATCACATACGCATGCTGAACTTGCCCGGTACCCTCGGGTTGGGAAAAACCCGATGCACTGATGATATCCTCCAACATCCCCCCAGGATGAACCACTAGTACATATCCAATACCCTGATCAGAATCAAGCTGGGAGTCCCCGACTCCCTCCCTGCATTCATCCTGAGACTCTTGGCCCTACTCTCGCGGAACCCCTTCTGCGTCCTCAGCAGACATCCCAACATGATGTCATTCCATACCACTGTCACAGACACAATGTTCAACCACCATACTCCAAATCATCCACTCTCACTACTACTTTCACTTCCGTGAACCAACACTCCCCCCCGGGGGTTACATACCTTTCTCTTCCCTTACCCAGGGAAACCACAAGCCAACCTTGCCACTACTCCATGTATCACACATGCTCTGGATCTGCTCGCAAGGGCCCTCGGGTCCATGCGCTACCTCTCCCCAACAAATAAGGGTCTGACACCTCCTCCCATACAACAGCTCAAAGGGTGGCATACAAATGCACTAATGATGGCTGTTGATATAGGATAACTCAACCAAAGATAAATACGTGCCGCAACTCCCTCCAAGATCTAATACACATGCCCGAAGCATGTCTTCGAGCGTCTGAATCGCTCGTTCGCTCTGAAGTGTCCTCAGACATCATCATGATCCAAATAACCCACTAACTTCCTCCCCGTGACCACTGTCCCGGCCCAGGGACGCGCAAGTCACAAAATTCTCTTTTCCTCATGCGAGAAAATACAATCCAACCGAGGATCGCCTCAACTCTGATCTCTTGTTTCTGCTGCGCATATCCCTTGCGCATCTCATCGCATCTCCCGACAGAGACGGTGACCCCAGTCTCGCCCCCGGTTCAACACCCAGGCTCCAGAACTCAATACTAGGGATACTCAAGCCCAAAACTCTTCCACATCATACACTGATCGGAGATCATTCCATCATCACATTCTCTTGCCATCTAGTGAGTACTACGGCTCCCCGCAGTATCACAACACCCTCTAACTAGTGAGTACTACGGTTCCCCGCAGTATCACAACACCCTCTGACTAGTGAGTACTACGGCTCCCTGCAGTATCACAACACTCTCTGACTAGTGAGTACTACGGCTCCCCGCAGTAGCACAACACTCTCTAACTAGTGAGTACTACGGCTCCCCGCAGTATCACAACACTCTCTGACTAGTGAGTACTACGGCTCCCCACAGTATCACAACAGCCTCTGACTCCACTAGCTCATGCTCCGCAGACTATCACAGGCAGCTACCCATACTCGGCTCGAATACACATTCCAGACTCTGGAAGCAATCGACATATCAAAATGCCCACCCTTGCGAAGTTCCATTCTCTTAATAATCTCCCTGGATGCCCATACTCGAAGGGCTCCCACTAGATCCGTAGATACCTGATACACCACAAATCGTTTCAACTCAAGATTTACGAGTAACTCTGAAATAAAGGTATCATACCCTGATACCTCAGAATATCCCAACAGAACATCACAAGATCCTACCACAACCACTGATTCCCTTACTCCCAATACCATACACTCACGACAATACATTTCCTTTGAATCCCATAATAATTTCTGATATCACACGATGCGCAACTTTAGTGCATCCAAACACTCAATTGGAATACAAGGAAGGCGCTAACCCTTCAGAACACACTGATGATCCTCCGAAACCCTTTCCACTACCACTCAAAATTCAAGCAAGAATACACATCCTAGCCCGGGAATTGCCTACTCGATAATCGGCTACCCATATCTCAACCCAGAAGTTCTCAACTGCCCATACCATCATTACGAGCCTTCCACTCGAGACGACTTTGACCACCTTCAGATTCCTGATCATTGACCACCCGCCGTGGAGACACCCATCCTTCTCTTAGACATATATCACATGCATTATCTCACCTTGCACCTTCCTTAATCACCCATGACCCTGATCTCATGAATTCAAGCCGCAGGTTCTGCATCCAACCCCTAACCGCTCTTGCACCAATCTCTGGTCCTCTCAATAAACCACCCGGTTCTCCCCCACTTAGGGTTCGAACCGTCACTATCTGACACATCAACAACCTCACGAACTATTTCCACTAGCAATAACGCACCTGCCCCTGGGAAGTGCTACGCAACACCTGATAATCCCCTTTCAGGAAATTAATCGATCTCATAACTCTGATCCTCAGATGAACTCCTCAAGAACTTTTCGCCACGACTGCCTCTAGTCATTCCAAATCTCGTACCAATCAAGTACCAAACAACTCAACTGCTCAATAACATCCCTGGCTCATAGACCGAACCACAAAATCATCGTACCCCTCACCTCAACTCATCAAACATCGCTCCAACACCGGGATCATCCCAAGAACAGGGACCCACTCCCAAATTCAACACCCAACATAGATAGAAAACTCTTTGCACTGCTAAAATCGACTGAACTCCCCACTGATACCACTACAATACATCCTACTATACTCAAATAGGTGTAGTGTGGTCCTCGACTATCTCAGTCCCAACTGACTATCTGCTCATGACAAATCACTGCCTCGCGGCACACATGCTACCTGATACTCTGGAAGAAATCATCATCAATAACGACCTGCATGGTTTACCCCCAAACCCAAAAATAAAACATCAGGCCTTTCATGTTCCGCACACGAACATAAATAGCACCACTCACATAGAAGGTGACCTCTCCTCTATCGACTGATTGCTCAACTCAGACCGAAATTCTCCTCTCCCTCTAACTCCTTACCAAAATACTCTGATAGGCTCTCGACTTCCCTCTCGAGGGACGCCTCTCCAAACTCAATCATGGCCTACAGGCCTAAAACCCATAGCGTCCAATCTCTACCTCATCAATCGTGACCGGATAACCAGAGAATCACAAGCATCATTCACTACGAACCATGGTACTCATCCCATGACATCTCTTCTCAATATGCTCCGGTGTATGGTACCTGAACCATAGCATCACTCCTCCATCTGCTCCGATGTATGATACTCGAACCATAACATCACTCCTCAATCTGCTCCGATGTATGGTACCTGAACCATAGCATCACTCCCCCATCTGCTCCGATGTATGATACTCGAACCATAACATCACTCCTCAATCTGCTCCGATGTATGGTACTCAACCATATCATCACTCCTCAATCTGCTCTGATGTATGGTACTCAAACCATACATCACTCCTTAATACGCACCCCAAAACCAAGAACGGCGGAAACGTTCTGGGGCGGAGGACGTCATGTATAGTATCACAACACAGTAAATGTAAATAAGCAAACAACATCATCCATTGCATTAAATATATAATTTTAATACAAGTGTGTTATGTACAGTTATAGACACCAAAAATAATGTAACACAAAATAATATGAGATGAGTCTTGAATGCACTCCATCTTCTCAAAAGCTGGCCTCGGTACCTGTCTACTGATGACCTGAGAATACAAGTTATTTTGAAAGAGTTTATCAGCATTAAGCTGGTGAGTTCATAAGTATTTTAGTGTCAATGTTTATTGTCAAAAACGTTTGAACCTGTCTCAATGTATAAGTTTGTGAAAGTGTAAGTAAATGTTTGAAAGTGTTTGTAAAAGATTGAATCTCTCAGAAAATCCTATATTTTCTATAAAAGTAACCTTCTACCAAGGCTAAACTGTTTTGTAAACTCGTCTGTTGTAAAAGTGTGTAATTACCCAAGTATAACTATCATTTGATAAAATATAGTTTGTACATTAATGCTTTAAGTGAGATTATCACTAAAATATGTAATGGGTAAATCATTGTAGTACTGTAGCTTTGTATAATAAGAACTACTGCTGTACTAATTACTACTACCTTAAACCGGATTTATAATAAGGTATAATGTGATAAATTGCACCATGCTATCGAATGGTAACAACAACATAATGAATGGTCGTAATAAAGAAATGACGTTTGGCACCCGCATACTTGCAGGTCCGGCTGTAGCTAGCAGCAAGGTGTAGGATAGTCAATCCAGTATAGATCTATACGCAAACTCACGCTCTCCCTCCAAGAGAATTCTGGCTACAACTCGGGCCATGACATTTAAGGCATGCTCCGACACAGTGGATCACAATTGTTACGTATTTATGTATATGCAATGTTTCTCGTTCTAGTATGGCTGTATATGTACTTGTTTCTAGTATAGCTGTATATGTACTTGTTTCTAGTATAGTTGTATATGTACTTGTTTCTAGTATAGCTGTATATGTTCATGTTTCTAGTATAGTTGTATATGTTCATGTTTCTAGTATAGCTGTATATGTACTTGTTTCTACTATAGCTGTATATGTACGATCCTGTGTTACCCCGATGGTAACTAACTAATGATGCACTGATAAGTATGAACATGGAAGTACTTTTATGTCTATACATGTATATATGATATATAAGTAATCTGGAAACGACCTTCGGATGGTCACCTGAAATCCCACCAGACCACATCCAAATCGAGAAAAAAGGAAATAGGGTGGATGGCCTTCCTAAGCCCTTTAAACATTATTTATATATCTATACATATATGGGCATGCAATTGAATATATAAAAGCATAAATAAGTTTTCATAAGACATTTGAAGCATAAATATAATTTCAATAGAAGATCGACTTGATGTCGATCTATAAAACAATTTGAAGGCATAAGTTGATAAAACAGTTTAAGTATAAGAAGCATTTGTTTGAATCACAGTCTATAAATAAGTTTGGATAGTAAAAGAGTTTGTAAAACATTTCAAAGTAAAGCAGTTTGATAAACAGTTTGAACAGTGGTAAAAATCGTTGTTTTCCTGGTTATTAATCACATGTGATTAAATGCAATCACATGTGATTGAAGCAATAACTATAACTATTTGACTTGTATCCCCCCCATAAAGTATTTAAAACATTTAAAATCATTTCAAAGGTTGATTCAAGGGGTATGAACTCACTTGTGGTGAGTCGTCTGAATTGCAGTGTCGGATACCGTGCTAGGTGGCAAACAGAGACTTGTTTATACGCACGAGCCTCGTTATCATATAATAAGCATATATATAACTAATTAGACACATAATAACCTAATAAATAAGTTAAGACACTTAGGAAACATGTAAACACTTTTATAAGTGTTTAAGGTCCAAATGGTTGCATCTAAGTTGCTACGGGACAAGGCAAAAGGGTTTGAAACATCAAATGGCCTTGCATAAGAGTTCACCACCCAACAAACCCCACCCTTTGGATTTTACGGCCGTAAACTCATGGGTTTATGGCCGTGAACTCCTCTCATGGTGGTTTTGGGTGTTTTAAAGTGCTATCTTGATCCTAGAACACTCCTAGCTTTTGTTGGAATAACACATGAAGTAGTTTAAGGCCCTAGAATACTCCATAGGGGAGTTTACGGCCTAAAGTCCATCAACCCTAGAGTTTACGGCCATAAAATCCTATGGGGTGATGGCTTTTAATTGTTTTGAGGCACTTACACATCAAGGATGGCTTCCATGATTTTATCTAAGGATAATGGGGACAAGAGGCACACTTTTGTGCCTTCACTTGGAGTTTACGGCCCAAGATATGTTCCTTGGCCGTAAACTCCTTTTAAGGAGTGATTATGATGTGTTTTGCTCTCCATTCAAGTCCCATGTGTTCAAGGTAAATTGTCTTAAGGCCTAAGGGGTGTTTGGAATGCTTTTTACCCTAGAAAAAGGGGTTTACGGCCCAAGAGGGGTTCTTGGCCGTAATGTAACAACGTAAATTTCAAACAAATTTTTCATTTCAAAATAAAGTGTTTTCATTCAAAACAAGGCATTAACATTCCATGTGTCATAACAGTATACAAATCATATGAATCCCAAGATCACGAAACATCTATTAGTGTGTACAGATCACGCCGGCGCCTTCCCACGGTCCTCGCTAGTACCTGAAACACATACACAACAACTGTAAGCATAATTGCTTAGTGAGTTCCCCAAAATACAACTTACGCACATACGCCTTTCCAGGCCCTGACCTTCCGGCCCATGAGTCTCAGGGGACTTCCGTCCCTGCTGGGTAAACCTTCCGGTCCTACCCACGCCAACCTTACGGTCCACATTACACGCCTTCCGGCCCATAACATAATGCCTTCCGGCCCACATAACATACATAGCACGTATAACAATTAACTTATCACATATAGCACATATATCACATATCATATCCGACCTTCCGGTCACACAGTCAAACCCTTCCGGGTACAGTATAGTGAGAAGACTCACCTCGCGAATATCGAAAACTAGCAAATCCCGAAGTCACTCGTGCTCGATCCGCCGAGCTACAATCTCCCTATAACATCATACATCTTTTATTAATACTTTAATCTTCTAAGTTTGACTATCCCTAAGAAGTCAAACATAGGTCAACTCTGGTCAACGGTCAACGGTCAACTTGACCGGACTCGGCGAGTGCACAAGGGCAACTCGGCGAGTCTAGACGTATTCGTCAACTCCCTAGGATTCCCTTCTTACTCGTCGAGTGCTTCCCCTGACTCGACGAGTTCCACCTGGGAGAGTCGTGGGGCCACCCCGACTCAACTCGCCGAGTCTCAAGAACAACTCGGCGAGTCCCAACTCGACTCAGACCACCCGTCGACCCTCTCTAACTCGTCCTGACTCACTGAGTCAACCATAACTCGGTCAGGACTACACACCGGGTGTTCTCAAGGACAATCTTCAAGCGACTCGTCGAGTCTGTTCATCAGGCTCGGTGAGTCCATGCCATGCACCAGCTAAAACTGGCTTTTGCGGTCAGATCCGTTCCATCCATTCATAGATCTGGCCTTCCCAAGCTTATTTGTCACGTAAAGTCTCAGTCTTGGTTGCCATGCAATGCGTACAAGGCTTATTTTGGGGAAACAACCTCTAATATGACCACCTTAGCTTCTAACTCAAAAGGATGGACATAAAGCTAGTCATATGGGGTCTCCTGGACCTGCTAAGGCCCAGATCTAGGTTCCATATCTCCATGGAACCTTTCATACTTCCAATTTAAGCCAAGAAATGCAAGAAGAAACCCTAGATTTGACACATCAACACAAAACACGAAGTTTGGCTCTAAAAGTTACCTCAAGAAGACTCCCTTGATGAATTAGCAACAGATCCAAGCTCCCCAACTCCTCAAGTTTGATCCTCTCCTTCCTTTCTTGCAATATCACACAAAATGGTGAACAAATGGCCTCCAAATACACTTACAAGGGCTCACAGTCGTATGGGGGCTCTTAGGGTTCAAGGTGGCCGCAAATGAGGGCCATAAGGTCCTTTAAATAGGGCTTAGGATCGGGAAATTAGGGTTTCATTAAATAGCGTAGACTCGCCGAGTCCATATCCTGGACTCGCCGAGTCCAGACGAATCTCGCGTCCAGAATCGCGACCCTACTCGGCGAGTCTGAGCTCCAACTCGCCGAGTCCCCTCTCAAAACACAAAATAATCAAATCAATAAAGATACCTGGAATTCCGGGCTGTTACAATTCTCCCCCACTAGAACTAGACTTCGCCCTCGAAGTCTCACTCTGAAAATAGCTCCGGATGCTGCTCCCGCATCTCGCGCTCCGGCTCCCAGGTCATCTCCGATCCCTTCCGGTGTTGCCACTGAACCAACACTAGAGGTACCTCCTTGTTCCTCAGAACCTTGATCTTCCGATCCCTGATGGCCACAGGCCTCTCAGCATAATTCAGACTCGCATCCACATGAATATCCTCTAATGGAACCACTGCCGACTCATCGGCTAAACACTTCCTCAATTGCGACACGTTAAAAGTGTCGTGGATCTGCCCCAACTCTGCTGGCAACTCCAAACGATAGGCTACCCAGCCTACCCTTGCAATCACACGAAATGGCCCAATATACCGGGGCCCCAACTTGCCCCTCTTCCTGAATCGAATCACTCCTTTCCAAGGAGAGACCTTCAGGAGAACGAAGTCGCCGACCTGAAACTCAAGCTCGGACCGGCGTCTGTCTGCATAACTCTTCTGTCGGCTCTGGGCGGTCAACAACCTCTGTCTGACCTGCTGAATCTGCTCTGTCGTCTGAAGCATGATCTCTGTACTGCCCATCACTCTCTGCCCAACCTCTCCCCAGCAAATGGGGGTCCGACACCTCCTACCATACAACAGCTCAAAGGGTGGCATACCAATGCTCGAATGATGGCTGTTGTTGTAGGAAAACTCTGCCCAGGGTAAATACGCATCCCAACTACCCCCGAAATCTAACACACACGCTCGAAGCATGTCTTCCAGCGTCTGAATCGTCCGCTCGCTCTGGCCGTCTGTCTGGGGATGATATGCGGTACTAAAATGCAATTTAGTACCCAGCTCCTCATGGAATTTCTTCCAGAATCTGGAAGTGAAGCGCACATCACGGTCTGAAACAATCGAGATCGGCACCCCATGCCGAGATACCACTTCCCTCACATATATCTCCGCCAACTTCTCCGCTGAAGAACTCTCACTAATGGCAAGGAAGTGAGCACTCTTCGTCAACATATCCACAATCACCCAAATTGCATCAACTCCTCTGGCAGTCCTCGGCAATTTGGTGATGAAATCCATAGTGATCTGTTCCCACTTCCATTCGGGGACCTCCAATGGCTGCAACTTGCCATGCGGTCTCTGGTGCTCGGCCTTAACCCTGCGGCAGGTCAAACACCTCTCAACAAACCAGGCTACGTCCCTCTTCATACAGGGCCACCAATACTCTTTCCTCAAATCCAAATACATCTTCGTGGCCCCCGGATGGATCGAAAATTTCGACCGATGAGCCTCTTCCATCAAAGTAATACACGTACCACCCACGAACGGTACCCAAATCCGACGCTGAAACGTCATAAGCCCTCGTCCATCCGTAACGAACTCTGAAACCAAACCGACGACCCGCTCTCTCTTCTGCATCTCCGGTCGCACAGCCTCGGCCTGTGCCCCACGAATGGCATCCAACACCGGAGCTATCACGGTCAATCTCAAACATACATCTCACAGTGGAGTACTATCCGCCCTGCGGCTCAACGCATCGGCTACCACATTAGCCTTGCCTGGGTGGTACAGGATCTCACAATCATAATCCTTGACCACATCCAACCACCTCCTCTGACGCATATTTAGGTTGGGCTGATCCATCAAATACTTCAAGCTCTTATGGTCCGTGTATATCGTACATCGAACCCCATACAAGTAGTGACGCCAAATCTTGAGAGCGAACACTACTGCCCCCAACTCTAAATCATGCGTGGGATATCTCGTCTCATGAGGCTTTAGCTGCCTCGACGCATAAGCTATCACATGACCCCTCTGCATCAACACTGCACCCAGCCCCAAAATCGATGCATCACAATATACTACAAAATCCTCCATCCCTTCCGGGAGAGCTAATACCGGGGCTTCGCACAACCTTTGGTGAAGTGTCTCAAAGGAGGTCTGCTGCTCGGGACCCCATGAGAATGCAACACCCTTCCGGGTCAATCTGGTGAGCGGCACTACGATCTTGGAGAAGTCCTTGATAAATCTCCGATAATACCCTACCAACCCGAGGAAACTCCTGATCTCAGATGGTGACTTCGGCACTTCCCAACTCATCACCGCCTCAACCTTGGCCGGATCGACCAAAATCCCTTCCTGGTTAACGAGGTGTCCTAGGAACTGGACCTCCCGCAACCAGAAATCACACTTGGAGAACTTTGCATAAAGCTTCTCCGATCTCAACACCCCAAGGACCTCCCTCAAATGCTCCTCATGCTGCTCTCTAGATCTCGAATACACCAGAATATCATCGATGAATACAATCACCGACCGATCCAGCATCGGCCTGCATACCCTGTTCATGAGATCCATGAACACAGCCGGGGCATTGGTGAGCCCAAAAGGCATCACCACAAACTCATAATGCCCATAATGCGTCCTAAACGCTGTCTTCTGGACGTCCTTATCCCGTACCCTCACCTGATGATACCCCGACCTCAGATCGATCTTGGAAAACCAAGATGCTCCCTGCAACTGATCGAATAAATCGTCGATCCTCGGTAACGGGTAACGGTTCTTGACCGTCAACTTGTTCAAATCCCGGTAATCAATGCACATTCAGTGTGAACCATCCTTCTTCTTGACGAACAGAATAGGTGCTCCCCACGGCGAGCTGCTCGACCGAATGAATCCCTTCCCCAGCAACTCTTGAAGATGTGAGGACAACTCTTCCATCTCTGGAGGTGCAAGACGATAAGGCACCTTAGCGATAGGTGCGGCCCCCGGAACCAGATCAATACCAAACTCCACTTGCCTCACAGGAGGTACTCCCGGCAGCTCCTCGGGAAAAACATCTGGAAACTCACGCACCACTGGAACCTCCTCAACTAATCTCGGTCTCTCGGAAGCCTCCCGCATATCCATCACATACGCCACAAAACCCTTACAGCCCTACTGTAAACACTGCCTCGCCCTAGCGGCCGAACAAAAATCTGATCCTGAACGGGTACCCTCGCCGTACACCGAAAGAACTCCCCCACTAGGGTCTCGTATAGTCACCAGCTGACGCTCACAGTCGTTGACAGCGCCGAATCGGCTCAACCAGTCCATGCCCACAATGATACAGACATCACCTATCGCAATAGGAATCAGATCAATCGGAAACTCGACCCCGAAAATCTCTAACACACATCCCCGGAGAACCTCCGTGGCACAAATCACCCTCTCGTCAGCTATAGAAACTCTCAGTGGCCGACTCAACGGCTCACGACTAACGCTGATATGCTGACTAAAGGCCAAATATACAAAAGACCGACTCGCACCCGAGTCAAATAGCACTAAAGCAGGCACAGAGTTCACAAGGAAAGTACCTACGCATAACATAACATAAGCATAACATCTCAACATCGAAATAAATACATGAAATAAAGCATACCTGCCACAACATCGGGCGCAGCGCAGACCTCCTCCGCAGTCAGCTGAAAAGCTCTCCCACGAGCCCTCGGGGCCTCGACCTTCACCGGTCGAGTCTCAGTAGCCGTGGCAGCAGGTGCAGATCCCTGAAGAAGCTGAGGGCACTCGGCCTTCCGATGGCCTGTCTGGTTGCAATGAAAGCAAACCATAAACCCCTTGGGGCAATCCCTGGCGATGTGCCCCTCCTTGCCACACTTGTAGCAAGCACCAGATCGACATGTCCCCTCATGACCCTTGCCGCACTTTCCGCAAGTGCGGCCCTTCGGACCTCCCGTCCTCGAATCGGCGGACTTAGTCCGCTTGGCTGCCGGCTGAGACTGAGCCGACCGCCGGTCCACCCGCTGAGACTCGACCTCCTCCCTGGCCTGGGTCTCCAACTCGATCTCGCGCTTCCTGGCATTCGCCTGAATCTCAGCAAAGGTATGATAGGTGGAGTTTGACACAAACTCCCGGATATCCCTCCTCAAAACACCCAAGTACCGGCTCATCCGAGCCTGCTCTGTGGACACCAGCTCGGGGCAGAACATCGCCCTCTCATGAAACTTCCGCGTGATCACCGTAACCGAATCAGTACCCTGCTTGAGGGTCAAGAACTCCTGAACCAATCGTTCCCTCTCCACCGGGGGAACGTACTCGTCTCTGAACATAGAGGTAAACCTCTCCCATGTCACTGCTGAAATCTCTACCAAAGTGAAGTTCGCCATCACGAACTTCCACCAATCCTTCGCTCCCAGACGGAGCTGGTTCAAAGCGAACCGTACCCTCAGATGCTCCGGACATGAACAAGTGTAGAAGCACCCCTCAATATCAGCGATCCACCTCATCGCAGCAATCGGATCCTGTGTCCCATCAAACTCAGGTGGCTTCGTGTTGCTGAACTCCCGAAACAGCAACGAGTCACCCCCCTGTGGCCTGGCAGCGGCCACAGCTGCGGTAGCTGCAGCGGCTGCAGCCTCAGTCAATGCGGCGTACCGCTCATCAAAAGTCTCCATCAAGGTGGTCTTAATAGACCCAAACATCTCCGGAATCTCAGCCCGGATCGCTGCAGCCACCTCCTCATGAATCATCTGACGAATCTCCTCGTCACTCACACTGCTCGTACTCGGTCTGTGGCGTGGTCCAACCATGATGTCTCTGAAATACAACATAAAACTATCAGAGACTCCATCGAGTATAATCGCACTCGATAACGCAACCCTACTCAGTCTCCGATATCTAGGGATTCTTACTTGGGTTTCCCCCTGACCCAGTGTCTTCGGTAGTACGGGCCCAATACTACCGACCACACCGCGTTAGCATTCATCCCAAGTCTTCCTCCCCAAACCCCGGATAGTGAGTACTCTACTTTTGTTATGCACTATCTACCCGCACGCTATCAAAGCATCTCATATCGGCAAACTTTCCTAGACTAAGGCATCACAAATCAGGCCACTCTAGTCCTATCATGAATACCTAGTCTTCTAGCATGCATAACAATTCATATCATATCACATCTCTTAACATAACATTGTAAGATATTTTGGGGATCTTTACCGTTCGGGCGCTGACTGATCGTACACACTGCTTCATTCTTGCTTACCACAAAATCATTTATAAAAGTTTATGCCTTTATTTAAAAAGTTTTCCTCAAATCCTCAGTTTGAGTTCAGTTACACCCGAAGGTGCACCCGAATCCCTCAAACCAAGGCTCTGATACCAATTTGTAACAATGTAAATTTCAAACAAATTTTTCATTTCAAAATAAAGTGTTTTCATTCAAAACAAGGCATAAACATTCCATGTGTCATAACAGTATACAAATCATATGAATCCCAAGATCACGAAACATCTATCAGTGTGTACAGATCACGCCGGCGCCTTCCCACGGTCCTCGCTAGTACCTGAAACACATACACAACAACTGTAAGCATAATTGCTTAGTGAGTTCCCCAAAATACAACTTACGCACATACGCCTTTCCAGGCCCTGACCTTCCGGCCCATGAGTCTCAGGGGACTTCCGTCCCTGCTGGGTAAACCTTCCGGTCCTACCCACGCCAACCTTACGGTCCACATTACACGCCTTCCGGCCCATAACATAATGCCTTCCGGCCCACATAACATACATAGCACGTATAACAATTAACTTATCACATATAGCACATATATCACATATCATATCCGACCTTCCGGTCACACAGTCAAACCCTTCCGGGTACAGTATAGTGAGAAGACTCACCTCGCGAATATCGAAAACTAGCAAATCCCGAAGTCACTCGTGCTCGATCCACCTAGCTACAATCTCCCTATAACATCATACATCTTTTATTAATACTTTAATCTTCTAAGTTTGACTATCCCTAAGAAGTCAAACATAGGTCAACTCTGGTCAACGTTCAACGGTCAACTTGACCGGACTCGGCGAGTGCACAAGGGCAACTCGGCGAGTCTAGACGTATTCGTCAACTCCCTAGGATTCCCTTCTTACTCGTCGAGTGCTTCCCCTGACTCGACGAGTTCCACCTGGGAGAGTCGTGGGGCCACCCCGACTCAACTCGTCGAGTCTCAAGAACAACTCGGCGAGTCCCAACTCGACTCAGACCACCCGTCGACCCTCTCTAACTCGTCCTGACTCACTGAGTCAACCATAACTCGGTCAGGACTACACACCGAGTGTTCTCAAGGACAATCTTCAAGCGACTCGTCGAGTCTGTTCATCAGACTCGGCGAGTCCATGCCATGCACCAGCTAAAACTGGCTTTTGCGGTCAGATCCGTTCCATCCATTCATAGATCTGGCCTTCCCAAGCTTATTTGTCACGTAAAGTCTCAGTCTTGGTTGCCATGCAATGCGTACAAGGCTTATTTTGGGGAAACAACCTCTAATATGACCACCTCAGCTTCTAACTCAAAAGGATGGACATAAAGCTAGTCATATGGGGTCTCCTGGACCTGCTAAGGCCCAGATCTAGGTTCCATATCTCCATGGAACCTTTCATACTTCCAATTTAAGCCAAGAAATGCAAGAAGAAACCCTAGATTTGACACATCAACACAAAACACGAAGTTTGGCTCTGAAAGTTACCTCAAGAAGACTCCCTTGATGAATTAGCAACAGATCCAAGCTCCCCAACTCCTCAAGTTTGATCCTCTCCTTCCTTTCTTGCAATATCACACAAAATGGTGAACAAATGGCCTCCAAATACACTCACAAGGGCTCACAGTCGTATGGGGGCTCTTAGGGTTCAAGGTGGCCGCAAATAAGGGCCATAAGGTCCTTTAAATAGGGCTTAGGATCGGGAAATTAGGGTTTCATTAAATAGCGCAGACTCGCCGAGTCCATATCCTGGACTCGCCGAGTCCAGACGAATCCCGCGTCCAGAATCGCGACCCTACTCGGCGAGTTTGAGCTCCAACTCGCCGAGTCCCCTCTCAAAACACAAAATAATCAAATCAATAAAGATACCTGGAATTCCGGGCTGTTACACGTAAACTCCTATAAACTTATGATTTTGAAGGGTTTTGATGTCTAAAATAGGCACAAGCATTTGAGGGTAAAGTTCCTAGGCTTAAGGGGGTGAGTTAGGGCATCTATGTCCCTTAAAAAGGGGTTTACGGCCCAAGGAAGTTCCTTGGCCGTAAACTCCAATTTCTTGTGTTTCTTGGTTGCTTTTTAGTCCCAAATGTTTATACACTAACCCCTAAACAAGTTGTCTAACAAGGAATCGGGACTAGGAAGCCTTAATGTTCCATTTTGGAGTTTACTCCCCAAGAACGTTCTTGGGCGGTAAACTCCCGGATCTTGTAATCTAAACATGTAATTGATGTTATAAAGCATCTAACAAGTATTGAAACATATTTAGTAAAGTAGACTCACAATCTGGGATGAAAACCCGAAGATCCGTCAGAGAGAATATGGCTTTTCTCTATTTGGAATTGTAAATAATGAATTAATTTAGTTCAGAAAACTATTTATAGTCCTGGAATATTTTGACCGAAAATATTTTTATTCTGGATATTGGACTGCAACAATATGAAACTTGAAATGCCCAAATTTCACAAACCCAGGAGCATCCACTCTCCTGATATCTCCTTAAACATAAACCCTGATGTACACAAACTTGTTCGGAAAAGTGTGAAAATCACAGAAACTGGACTAGCTTCTATTGGATAGATAATGTTCGTACAATGGAAATTTCGGGTTGTCACATCATCCCCCTGTTAGAGGGAATTTCGTCCCGAAATTAGAATTTAAGCAAATAAGAGTTACAAACAATTAAGCGAAAAGATGAGGGTATTTCAACTTCATCTGATCCTCACGTTCCCAAGTGAATTCCGGTCCTCGCTTGGCGTTCCAGCGAACCTTCACGATAGGGATACGACTTTGTTTCGTCTGCTTGACCTCACGGTCCATGATTTCTACAGGTTCTTCCACGAAGTTGAGGCTCTCGTTGATCTCGATCTTGTCGAGTGGGATTACGAGAGTCTCGTCGGACAGACACTTTTTCAAGTTAGATACGTGGAATGTAGAATGTACGTTACGAAGTGTGTCGGGTAGATCGAGTTTGTAAGCTACGGGGCCGACTCTGGCAAGAATCTCGAAAGGCCCTATGTACCTCGGATTTAGCTTCCCACGCTTGCCGAAGCGTATCAAGCCTTTCCAGGGTGAGAGTTTGAGAAGGACTCGGTCTCCCACCTGAAATTCCAAAGGTTTTCTTCGTTTATCGGCGTAGCTCTTCTGTCGGTCTCTAGAGGCTTTCAATCGTTCACGGATCTGAACGATTTTCTCTGTCGTTTCCCGAATGATTTCCGGACCGGTGAGAGTACTGTCGGAAGCTTGCCCTCTTGCTAATTGGGTATCACCCACCTTAGCCCAGCACAGAGGGGATCTGCACTTGCGGCCGTAGAGAGCTTCGAATGGAGCAGCCTTGATGCTCGTGTGATAACTGTTATTATAGGAAAATTCGACAAGGGGTAAATGAGTATTCCATGCCTTTCCAAAATCAATCACACAGGCTCACAACATATCTTCCAGTGTTTGGATGGTCCTCTCACTCTGTCCGTCGGTATGTGGATGGTAGGCTGTGCTCATGTCCAGCCTTGTTCCTAGGGAATGTTGTAGTGATTGCCAAAATCTTGAGGTGAACCTACTATCTCTATCGGAGATAATGGAAATAGGTACACCATGCAACCGTACAATTTCCCTAATGTATGTTCTCGTAAGTTTCTCCATCTTGTCGGTTTCTTTCATAGGCAGGAAGTGTGCAGACTTGGTCAACCTATCAACGATGACCCATATGGTGTCAAGTCCACCCGTCGTCTTGGGCAACTTGGTTATGAAATCCATAGTGATCCGCTCCCACTTCCATTCTGGGATCTCTGGTTGTTGCAGTAAACCAGAGGGCTTCTGGTACTCGACCTTAACCTTTGCGCAAGTAAGGCATTTACTTACGAAGGTAGCAATCTCTACTTTCATATTAGGCCACCAGTATAGCTTTTTAAGATCCAGATACATCTTATCCGAACTTGGGTGGACGGAATACCGAGTGTTGTGCGCCTTGGTCATGACCAAGTCTCGGAAACCACCGTGTTTCGGTGTCCAGATCCGGTTCATGAAATATAAAGCTCCGTCACTCTTGGCTTCAAAGTTCTTGTCCATTCCCCTAAGGGATTCACTCGACACTTTTTCAGGTTTCATGGCCTCAAGTTGAGCCGCCTGAATTTGCTTAGTCAGGTGTGAATGGATGGTTATTGATAATGACTTGACCTTGCGACCAGAATATTCTTTCCGAATTAGGGCGTCTGCTACTACGTTGGCTTTACCCGGATGATAACGAATATCGCATTCGTAGTCACTGAGTAGCTCGACCCACCGTCGTTGTCTCATGTTGAGCTCCTTCTGATCGAAAATGTGTTGTAAACTCTTGTGGTCGGTAAAGATAGTGCTCTTCGTTCCATACAAGTAATGTCTCCAGATCTTCAGAGCAAACACTACTGCTCCTAGTTCAAGATCGTGGGTCGTGTAGTTAACCTCGTGTGTCTTCAACTGTCTCAAGGCGTAGGCGATGACCTTACCTCGCTGCATCAGAACACATCCGAGTCCTTGATTTGATGCATCGTAATAGACTACGAAGTCTTATATTCCTTCTGGAAGGGATAGTATTGGTGCGGTGCACAAGGCTCGTTTGAGCGTTTGGAACGCTCTTTCTTGTTTCTCTTCCCAGTCAAAGGCCACGCCTTTCTGGGTCAGGGTTGTAAGAGGTTTCACTATTCGGGAGAAGTTCTGAATGAACCTGCGGTAGTAGCCAGCGAGACCTAGAAATTGATGAATTTCTGTAGGCGTCTTTGGCGCTGACCAGTTCTCAATGGCTTTTATTTTGGATGGGTCCACGTGGATTCCCTCTTCGCTTACCACGTGTCCTAAGAATTCGACTCTTCAGATCCAAAATTCACATTTCGAGAACTTCGCATAAAGTTTCTCCTTTCGTAATGTCTTTAGAACTTGTCGTAGGTGATCGCCATGCTCTTTCTTACTTCGGGAGTAGATCAGGATGTCGTCAATGAAAACGATGACGAACTGATCCAAGTAAGGTCGGCATACTCTATTCATCAGATCCATGAAGACTGCGGGCGCATTGGTTAATCCGAATGGCATCACCACGAAGTCGTAGTGTCCGTAACGAGTTCGGAAGGCTGTCTTCGGCACATCCTCCTCGAGCACTCGTAACTGGTGATATCCGGATCTCAAATCAATCTTGGAAAAATAGTTCGCCCCTTGCAGTTGGTCGAATAGATCATCTATGCGCGGCAGAGGGTAGCGATTCTTGATCGTCAATTTATTGAGTTCTCTGTAGTCAATGCACATACGGAATGATCCGTCTTTCTTCTTAACGAACAAGACCGGTGCTCCCCAAGGTGAGAAACTTGGTCTTATAAAGCCCTTGCCGAGCAGTTCGTTAAGTTGACCAGAGAGTTCTTGCATCTTGGCTGGTGCTAAACGGCAGGGCGACTTGGCTACTGGGGTAGCTCCTGGGACTAAGTCGATTCTGAACTCGACGTGTCGTTGCGGAGGTAATCCGGGTAACTCTTCTGGGAAAATGTCGGGGAAGTCGCTCACTACTGGGAGGTTCTTTAGTTCTTTCGTTTCTAGGTTCGTGTCGACGACGTGAGCAAGGAATGCGTGGTATTCTTTGCGCAGATATTTCTGTGCTTGAATACTAGATATTATGCGAAGACTCGCACCAGGTTTGTCGCCGTAGACTATAAGACTTTCGTTAGACGGGAGGTTTAGACGGACTGCTTTCTCGTAGCACATGATGTCGGCGCGATTTAGACTTAACCAATCCATGCCGATAATAACGTCGAAACTTTTTATTGAGACCGGCATAAGGTCGATTGGGAATGAATGGTTATCTAAGGTTAGAAGACAACCTAAGTATATGCTATTAGTACTTTCAGTTTTCCCATTGGCCATTTCTACTGTGAATTGTTCATTAAGTGCGTGTGGTTGTTGCTTAAGCATGCGAGCAAATTTGTGGTTTACGAAGCTTCGCTCCGCTCCACTATCGAACAGAATGCATGCATAGGAGTTATCAAGGAGGAACGTACCAGTCACCACTGTCGGGTCAGCAACTGCTTCCCCGTGGCCTATAGATAGTACCCTCCCTACTCCTCCAGTATTCCTCGCCTTGGGGCAGTCCCTTTTAAAGTGGCCTGTTTCGCCACATCCATAGCAAGTTGGGCTCGCGCCAGAGCTAGGAACTTGGGAGATCAGTTGTGCCAGGAACTTACAGAAACGAACGGTGTGTCCTTTTCTGTTGCAGTTAGAACACTGCATTTCACGGCAGGCGCCGTTGTGGTGGAAGTTGCATTTGTTGCACTTCGGCAAACTTCTAGCATATTGCTTCCCCGGAGCAGTAACAGCAGTAGGGGTTACCGCGGCATGCACTGCCACGATTTGTTGTTTCTTTGCAGCTCGCTGCTTCTTCTTCTCATCCCAAAACTTCCGCTTGGTGCCAGCGGGTTTGGAGGGTTCTGGGATGGCTAGGGTGGTTGTGGTTGCAGGGGTCTTGACTCCATGATCAATGAGTCTTTGGGCCAATCGCTTGGCACTGTCGAAGGTAGCGGGGTTGGATGCTAAGACATTCCCCTG
Source organism: Lactuca sativa (assembly GCF_002870075.4). Classification (NCBI taxonomy): domain Eukaryota; kingdom Viridiplantae; phylum Streptophyta; class Magnoliopsida; order Asterales; family Asteraceae; genus Lactuca; species Lactuca sativa. Next base: position 255,184 of record NW_026440194.1, on the reverse strand, counting down.
GTACGGAGGCACTAGCCCCCATATGTACCGTTCGATCTTTTTCCCTTCAGTGGGAACCATATTGGGGCAGAGGGCCACCAGTTCGCTAAATCGGGCAGTGTAAGCGATCACGTTGGTGCCCTTCATGGTCAGATTCCAGAGTTCATGTTCTAACTTCCGGACTTCGCCCCTCGGGCAGTATTCCTCAGTCATGAGGTCCTTCATTGTTTCCCAGCCCATGTCGTTAGCCACGACGAGAGTTAGGGCTTGGACGTGGCCGTTCCACCACGTTAGGGCTTTATCCTCAAAGGTGCATGCGGCATATTTCACTTTGCACGCAGCAGGGCATGAACAGATTTCGAAGACTAATTCAATCTTCTCGAACCATTGCGAGAGAGCAATGACTCTGCCGGTGCCATAGAAAGGCTTCGGCTTGCAGTTTGTGAAATCCTTGTAAGAGCACTCTCTCGAGCGCACATGGATTTCAACTGGAATAGATTCAACAGGGGTTCCACCTCTGCTAGCATCTGATGAGTGATACTGAGCCATGGCAGTTGCCACTGCTGCAGCTACGGCAGCATTCAGGGCTGCAATATCGATGACCGGGGGCGGTGGAGGCGGTGGAGGTGCAGGATTATTCCTACTCCTGGGAGATTTGCGAGGATGCATCTTTCAGCTATAAATTTATAAAGATAAGAAAGATGGTAAGAATCAATTTGTAAGCAACGTGAGAGCGACCCATGGACTAATTAACCATAGCCCAACAGTTTGAATGAGTGTTTGAAATCACAATAAGAAATATCAGTAGGAATACACAAGTGTACAAATTCTTCCCACAAATTAGATATATTTCAATAGTACGGGTATTACTGATGTAATAAGTTTAAGGAAAATCGACCTAACAGTAGGTCTTACATCATACCATAAGGACGAGACTGACAGTCCTAGATTCCTAATTAGAGTATCGAAAGTTAGGAATATTTTACAGACAAGTGCTACTTAGAGCACATAAGTTCAAGGCTATCCCTAAATCAAAAGACAGAGATGTACTAGACATCATCTAATGGCGATGGGAATTCCTCGGGCGAGCCCTGAGGTCGGACACTTGGCGAAACACCTCTTGAAGGTGTCGATCCTGAGCTCTCTGACGAGCTCGAAGTTCCAAGACTTCAGCACGGGAGTCAGCCAGCTGCTGCTGCAGAGTTTCGTTGGTTCTCCGGGTCCATTCCATGTCTTCTTCAAGACGGCGGATGCGGACCGTATTGACGCCTGAATTGGCATCAATCTCCATGACCCGGTCGATGGCTGCTCGACATTACGAGCTATTCTGTGGATGATTACCGACAAAGCTCTGTCAGCAGAGCCACCATCGCTAATGTTGTAAAAGGTTCGGTCCCCAAAGTATGGTAAGGGTTGACCCTGTTCATCACTCCAGCGGTTCAGGTTGTTTGCCCACATGGGTGTAGGACCTGGAAACGCTGGTCGAGGGTTGTTGTTCGGGGCTTGACCTACAAGCGGTAGGTTGTTGACTTCAGGCTCGGAGTCAGATCCATCAGAAAAGCCTTCTGCGAGGTGATCATCCAAAGGGATTGGATGCTCATCTTCGGGCTCTTCATCGATCCACCCGGCATTGCCTTCATTGGGAAAGTACGGGTCGCCGTGATGGAATCCAGCCATTTAGATCTACGCGAGAAGAGAGGTATAAGAATATAGTATACGTGTAACTAGTAGTACAAAATACACCTATTGTATTTTAAGTTTAAGTTCTACTGATCTTCTTGTGGTATTGTTGGTAAGTTTTTAGACTTGTTAACATATCACAACCATTCTAGGGCATATGCTAATCACTCCTAGGACCAGCATAGTTGATCAGGCTATGCCATTCCCAGGACTGACCATACATCCCCGAGCTCAATTGTGATATTCAGCAATCGTAATACTTTTGTTCTTGTCATTGTGACACTGATTTTAGTATGAATGCAGACTAGTATACTTAATTAAATATTTTATTATTTAAAGTATAAACTCTTGGTCAGAGTGTTTTAATCCCATTTGGGTTTATAGATTAGTATATCTTTTGTGGGTTGATATACTTGATTCACTATAAACAATGCTCTGATACCAATCTGTCACACCCCAAAACCAAGAACGGCGGAAACGTTCTGGGGCGGAGGACGTCATGTATAGTATCACAACACAGTAAATGTAAATAAGCAAACAACATCATCCATTGCATTAAATATATAATTTTAACACAAGTGTGTTCTGTACAGTTATAGACACCAAAAATAATGTAACACAAAATAATATGAGATGAGTCTTGAATGCACTCCATCTTCTCAAAAGCTGGCCTCGGTACCTGTCTACTGATGACCTGAGAATACAAGTTATTTTGAAAGAGTTTATCAGCATTAAGCTGGTGAGTTCATAAGTATTTTAGTGTCAATGTTTATTGTCAAAAACGTTTGAACCTGTCTCAATGTATAAGTTTGTGAAAGTGTAAGTAAATGTTTGAAAGTGTTTGTAAAAGTTTGAATCTCTCAGAAAATCCTATATTTTCTATAAAAGTAACCTTCTACCAAGGCTAAACTGTTTTGTAAACTCGTCTGTTGTAAAAGTGTGTAATTACCCAAGTATAACTATCATTTGATAAAATATAGTTTGTACATTAATGCTTTAAGTGAGATTATCACTAAAATATGTAATGGGTAAATCATTGTAGTATTGTAGCTTTGTATAATAAGAACTACTGCTGTACTAATTACTACTACCTTAAACCGGATTTATATTAAGGTATAATGTGATAAATTGCACCATGCTATCGACTGGTAACAACGACATAATGAATGGTTGTAATAAAGAAATGACGTTTGGCACCCGCAGACCTGCAGGTCCGGCTGTAGCTAGCAGCAAGGTGTAGGATAGTCAATCCAGTATAGATCTATACGCAAACTCACGCTCTCCCTCCAAGAGAATTCTGGCTACAACTCGGGCCATGACATTTAAGGCATGCTCCGACACAGTGGATCACAATTGTTACGTATTTATGTATATGTAATGTTTCTCGTTCTAGTATGGCTGTATATGTACTTGTTTCTAGTATAGCTGTATATGTACTTGTTTCTAGTATAGCTGTATATGTACTTGTTTCTAGTATAGCTGTATATGTTCATGTTTCTAGTATAGTTGTATATGTTCATGTTTCTAGTATAGCTGTATATGTACTTGTTTCTAGTATAGCTGTATATGTACGATCCTGTGTTACCCCGATGGTAACTAACTAATGATGTACTGATAAGTATGAACATGGAAGTACTTTTATGTCTATACATGTATATATGATATATAAGTAATATGGAAACGACCTTCGGATGGTCACCCGAAATCCCACCAGACCACATCCAAATCGAGAAAAAGGAAATAGGGCGGATGGCCTTCCTAAGCCCTTTAAACATTATTTATATATCTATACATATATGGGCATGCAATTGAATATATAAAAACATAAATAAGTTTTCATAAGACATTTGAAGCATAAATATAATTTCAATAGAAGATCGACTTGATGTCGATCTATAAAACAATTTGAAGGCATAAGTTGATAAAACAGTTTAAGTATAAGAAGCATTTGTTTGAATCACAGTCTATAAATAAGTTTGGATAGTAAAAGAGTTTGTAAAACATTTCAAAGTAAAGCAGTTTGATAAACAGTTTGAACAGTGGTAAAAATCGTTGTTTTCCTGGTTATTAATCACATGTGATTAAATGCAATCACATGTGATTGAAGCAATAACTATAACTATTTGACTTGTATCCCCCCCATAAAGTATTTAAAACATTTAAAATCATTTCAAAGGTTGATTCAAGGGGTATGAACTCACTTGTGGTGAGTCGTCTGAATTGCAGTGTCGGATACCGTGCTAGGTGGCAAACAGAGACTTGTTTATACGCACGAGCCTCGTTATCATATAATAAGCATATATATAACTAATTAGACACATAATAACCTAATAAATAAGTTAAGACACTTAGGAAACATGTAAACACTTTTATAAGTGTTTAAGGTCCAAATGGTTGCATCTAAGTTGCTACGGGACAAGGCAAAAGGGTTTGAAACATCAAATGGCCTTGCATAAGAGTTCACCACCCAACAAACCCCACCCTTTGGATTTTACGGCCGTAAACTCATGGGTTTATGGCCGTGAACTCCTCTCATGGTGGTTTTGGGTGTTTTAAAGTGCTATCTTGATCCTAGAACACTCCTAGCTTTTGTTGGAATAACACATGAAGTAGTTTAAGGCCCTAGAATACTCCATAGGGGAGTTTACGGCCTAAAGTCCATCAACCCTAGAGTTTACGGCCATAAAATCCTATGGGGTGATGGCTTTTAATTGTTTTGAGGCACTTACACATCAAGGATGGCTTCCATGATTTTATCTAAGGATAATGGGGACAAGAGGCACACTTTTGTGCCTTCACTTGGAGTTTACGGCCCAAGATATGTTCCTTGGCCGTAAACTCCTTTTAAGGAGTGATTATGATGTGTTTTGCTCTCCATTCAAGTCCCATGTGTTTAAGGTAAATTGTCTTAAGGCCTAAGGGGTGTTTGGAATGCTTTTTACCCTAGAAAAAGGGGTTTACGGCCCAAGAGGGGTTATTGGCTGTAAACTCCTATAAACTTATGATTTTGAAGGGTTTTGATGTCTAAAATAGGCACAAGCATTTGAGGGTAAAGTTCCTAGGCTTAAGGGGGTGAGTTAGGGCATCTATGTCCCTTAAAAAGGGGTTTACGGCCCAAGGAAGTTCCTTGGCCGTAAACTCCAATTTCTTGTGTTTCTTGGTTGCTTTTTAGTCCCAAATGTTTATACACTAACCCCTAAACAAGTTGTCTAACAAGGAATCGGGACTAGGAAGCCTTAATGTTCCATTTTGGAGTTTACTCCCCAAGAACGTTCTTGCGCGGTAAACTCCCGGATCTTGTAATCTAAACATGTAATTGATGTTATAAAGCATCTAACAAGTATTGAAACATATTTAGTAAAGTAGACTCACAATCTGGGATGAAAACCCGAAGATCCGTCAGAGAGAATATGGCTTTTCTCTATTTGGAATTGTAAATAATGAATTAATTTAGTTCAGAAAACTATTTATAGTCCTAGAATATTTTGACCGAAAATATTTTTATTCTGGATATTGGACTGCAACAATATGAAACTTGAAATGCCCAAATTTCACAAACCCAGGAGCATCCACTCTCCTGATATCTCCTTAAACATAAACCCTGATGTACACAAACTTGTTCGGAAAAGTGTGAAAATCACAGAAACTGGACTAGCTTCTATTGGATAGATAATGTTCGTACAATGGAAATTCCGGGTTGTCACACAAAAGCACGACGCATATCACAACAATTCCTAGGCTAAGGCATCACAAATCAGGCCACTCTAGTCCTAATATATGGAATACCTAGCCTGTCTCTAGCATGCAATAATATCTCATAAAGTGCATCATAAATATCTCATAACACAAAAGTAAGGGTATTTTGGGAAATCACCGTTCGGGCTCTGGCTGATTGTACACACTGCTCTTTCTCGTTTTCTCTTTGAACTCTTATTCGCTTTAGAAAATTATTTCTTTGAAAACTTTTCTTACTTCCTCAGTTTGAGTCCAGAATTACCCGAAGGCGCATCCGAATCCCTCAAACCAAGGCTCTGATACCAACTTGTAACACTATAAATTTCAAGACAATATTTTCATTTTAAATAATCATTTTATTCTTAGAACACTTGTTTAAAATCTCATTCATAATCGAATTGCAAAATATAGCTCCATTTTCACTTGCATAGAAAACCAGGATCCTCCAAAATATGACTCTTTCTCTGGTGTGTACAATCAAGCCGGTGCAGTCCCGTGATACTGAAAGAAACCTGAAAACAACATAACACAAAACACTGTAAGCACGAAGCTTAGTGAGTTCCCCAAAATACCACACACATAACACATATAAGCCACTCGAGGCTATAACTCTATGGGTCCGTGCACCCAAACTCTGTGAACCCTCAGGTTCTAACTCTGTGAACCTTCCGGTTCTAACTCTAGGAACCCTTCGGTTCCAACTCTGCAAACATGCATAGCATAAATCACATAGAAATAATGCAGTACAACACATAACATACATAGCATACAAACACTCTGTCACATAACTCTGGTTACCTACTCATGGTAAAGTATAGTGAGAAGACTCACCTGGCAAGCAGAAAGCAGATATCTCCATACTTGAATCTCGAACTCGCCACCGCCTAACACGTAAGGCAAAACTCTCATGACTATAACTCTCGAGACTAGAATCAATCCTCTCAATGCACCCTCTTAAGGGTAAAAGACTATTTTACCCCTCTCTTGGCCCAAAGGCCACATCGCTGACCAAACCCTAAAAGTCAACGGTCAACCCTTGGTCAAAATCAAAGTCCTCAGTTAAAGTCAACCCCTGACTGACCCTACTCGCCGAGTCAACCCTATGACTCGCCGAGTTCCTATAATCAGAACTTCAATCAATCCGCGACCTAACTCGCCGAGTCACTTCGAGACTTGCCGAGTCCAACAACTTTGAGTCCACTCGCACACAACTCACCGAGTCATCCCTTGACTCACCGATTCTCGACTCAACCAGGGAATATCGGGACTCTTCGACAAGACTCGCCGAGTCCAAGAACAGACTCGCCGAGTCCAAGACTATCATCAACCTACTCGCCGAGTTGTTCATACAACTCGCCGAGTTCCAAGCCATCTTCATCCAACTCGTCGAGTACACCCATGTGACTCGCCGAGTACCACCGATCTGAATCCATTCAGAAGCATTCCAGGCCATGCAATTGCTCCAAAACATAGATCTAGCCTCCTACCACTCATCCATCACGTAAAGTGGCAAACTTTACGTGAATCCAAAGAGATCTAGGCCATTTGCACATTGGGCTAGGGTTTGGGACATGAAAGCTTCACTAAACACTCCAACACAGGGACTTTCATGCTCTCTGATTCTTCTCCCTTCCAGATCTGAGGTAGCAACCTCAGATCTAACCTCTAGACTTCCCATTACATCCATAGACAAGTTCCCACAAACCCCAAAATGAAGAAACACATAATAACAGCCCAAGAACGAGATATTACCTCCAAGAGATGCCCCAACTGCAATGTAATTCGAATCCAAGCAAATCCCCTTGCTCCAAGCCTTCAATCTCCCAAAATTCCTTCAACAATTATTTCTCCAAGCTCCAATCCACTCAACAATGGTGCTTCTCCGCGATTTAGGGTTTTCTGGGGCTCAAGGGGTGATAAGGAGGCTGGGAGGAAAACATAATGTTCTTTATATAGGGCTCAACCCCGAGAATTAGGGTTTTCTCCAATCAACGCCTACTCGCCGAGTCCTCCTCACTGACTCGCCGAGTCGGCTACTTAGCACGCGACCCAGTCGCGACTCTACTCGCCGAGTCCATCCATGGACTCGCCGAGTCACTCTTTCACAACTTACTCTTTTAGCCCTTCATCTCTACTCTTGATATTTCGGGATGTTACAATTTGTATTTCATAACTCAGTATCAATGATTTTCGATATTACAGAACTCTTTATTAAAGGAAATGAATTATTTATCACAAGATTATATACCGGTTTTCCTTTCAAACATGCATGAACTCACTAGCTTTATGCTAATATTTTAAAACTATTTGTATTCTCAGGTCCTCATTAGACAGGTACCCCGCGATCTTTTGGAGAAGACGAAGCATTTTAGTAGTCTTGTCTTTACTTTTTTTCATTTTGGATGTACATATCTATAATCATGTATAACCTTACTTTCAAACAAATGTAATTACTTTTATGTAATGTAATGGTTGTGTTTACTAACCTTACTATGTACATTGGTTGTGATACTACGCATGACGTCACCTCTGCCTCGAAAAGTTTCTGCCTTCGGTTTCGGGGTGTGACAACTTATATTGTGGAACTCAAGAATCAAACAATGCTCATCAAATTTTTTCTTAAATTGCATAGACTTCTATTTCCGAACTCATGAATTAAAAGATGCTCATCAAAGCTTTGCTAAATTGCATAGATTTCTATTGTGGAACTCAAGTAATAAACAATGCTCATCAAAGCATTGCTAAACTGTATAGACTTCTAATGTGGAACCTAAGAATGAAACAATGCTCATGAAAGCTTCGCTAAATTGCATAGACTTATATTTTGGAACTCAAGAATCAAACAATGCTCATCAAAGCTTTGCTTAAATTGCATAGACTTCTATTGTGGAAATCAAGAATTAAACGATGCTCATCAAAGCTTTGCTAAATCGCGTAGACTTCTAATATGGAACTCAAGAATGAAACAATGCTCGTCAAAGCTTTGCTTAAACTGCATAGACTTCTATTGTGGAAGTCAAGAATAAAGAAATGCTCATCAAATCTTTGCTAAATTGCGAAGACTGCTTCTATTGTGGAACTCAAGAACTAAACAATGCTCATCAAAGCTTTGCTAAATTGCATAGAGTTCTAATGTGGATCTCAAGAAAAAAACAATTCTCATCAAAGCACTGGTTGAATTGCATAGACTTCTATTGTGGAACTCAAGAATTTTACAATGCTCATCAAAGCTTTGCTAAATTGCGAAGACGACATCTGTTGTGGAACTCAAGAATTTAACAATGCTCATCAAAACTTTGCTAAATTCCGTAGACTTCTAATTTTGAACTCTAGAATGGAACAATGCTCATCAAAGCTTTGCTTAAATTGCATACACTTGTCACACCCCGAAACCGAAGGCGGAAATGTTCCGGGGCGGAGGTGACTTCATGTAGTATCGCAACCAATGTACATAGTAAGCGTAGTAAACACAACCATTACATTACATAGAAGTATTTAAATTTGTTTGAAAATAAAGTGTTACAAGTGTTATACATATGTATCATATGAACAAAAGTTAAGACGAGTCTTTTATATGCTCCGTCTTCTCCAAAAGGTCGCAGGGTACCTGTCTAATGTGGACTTGAGAATACAAGCAGTTTGAAAATCAGCATAAAGCTGGTGAGTTCATAAGCTGTTTGTTTATGTAAAAAGAACATGTTCCTTTGTTTTTCTGAAAAGTTGTTATCCAAGAAAATCCCATATTTTCTTATAAAGACAGTTTAGTTAAAACTTTTGAATTCCATTCGGTACAACAGTAGATAGTTTAATATGTAAAACTATAGATTGAAAACCCTGGATTACCATCCAGTACAATAGTAGGTAGATTTAATATATAAATCTATAGATTAAAGGAAGATATAAAATCCGTGAACAAACTTTTATATTTTAATACATATTGTGAGTCGTATAACCATGCTAATATGACCCGATACCTCCTTGACGTTCTTCAGGCGTCGGACGATATCCAGAGTTTGTCACCCCAGGCGTGCCCGCCTAACTGACATGGTGGAATGGCCATGTCAAATCACTGTCCTTGGTAACAGCCAATGACATGGGCTGCGACACATTGAAAGACCTTCTGACAAGGGAGTACTGCCCTAGGGGTGAAGTTCAGAAACTTGAGGAGGAACTCTGGAACCTCAAGATGAAAGGGACCGACGTGGTGGCCTATACGGCCAAGTTCTGCGACCTGGTAACTATGTGTCCTAACATGATCCCCACTGAGGGCAAGAAGATTGAACGATACATCTGGGGTTTAGTACCTCCGTATCGAGGGAACGTTTTAGCATCACGCCCGACGACCTTTGACAGCGCCAAGGAATTGACCCAAAGGTTGATTGATCATGAAGCTCCTTCCACTCCATCAACGACAACGGCGATTGCTACCGCACCAATCAAGACATCCGACAACAAGAGGAAACGGTGGGACCGGAAGAAGGGCAAATCAACCCAATCCTCTTCAAAGAACCAACAAGTGGTAGCTGTCCATGCTGCCACTACTCCTGCTGCCCCTGTACCAGCCAAAACATATGCAGGGAACCTACCCAAGTGCACCAAGTGCCCTTTTTCATCATAACGACCCCTACCGTGAATTGCACTTCACTAACTGCGACCGGAAGGGCCATACCTTCCGGTTTTGCAAGTCTTAACCCAAACCCATTTCTCAGGTCCCCATCATGGGAGTAAGCCAGGCCTGCTATGGCTGTGGCGAAGTAGGTCATTTCAAAAGAAACTGTCCAAAAGCTGGGAATACTGGAGGAACAGGAAGACTACTTGCTATTGGCCACAATGAAGCAGTAGCAGACCCCACAATAGTCACGGGTAAATTCCTTCTTGATAACTCTTATGCTTGTATCCTATTCGATAGTGGAGCAGAAAAAAGCTTCGTAAATCAAAACTTTAAACACCTACTTAAACAATCCACACAACCGTTAAAAGAAACCTTCGTCGTAGAAATGGCTAACAGGAAGACAAAGAGTTCTAATGAGATCTACATGGGTTGCACCCTCACGCTAGATAATCACTTATTCCCAATCGACCTCATACCAGTATCGATCAAAACTTTTTATGTCATCGTGGGCATGGACTGGTTGAGTCTCCATCATGCCGATATCCGGTGTTTCGACAAAGCCATTCGTCTAAATCTATCGAATAACGAAACCTTGATGATCTACGAAGACAAAACCAGTACGAGCCTTCGAATCATCTCAAGTATCCAAGCCCAAAAGTATTGTGTAAGGAATATCATGCATTCCTTGCACATGTCGTCGATACGAGCCGGAAAACGAAAGATCTAAAAGATTTCCCCGTAGTATGCGACTTCCCCGACATCTTTCCAGAAGAACTACCAGGTTTACCTCCCCAACGTCAGGTAGAATTCAGGATCGACTTAATTCCAGGAGCTACCCCCGTGGCCAAATCGCCCTATCGTTTAGCGCCTGTTGAGATGCAAGAATTGTCCGGTCAACTTAACGAACTGCTCAGCAAGGGCTTTATAAGACCAAGCTTCTCACCCTGGGGAGCACTGGTCTTGTTCGTAAGGAAGAAAGACGGGTCGTTCCGTATGTACATCGATTACAGAGAACTCAACAAGCTAACGGTCAAGAATCGTTACCCTCTTCCTCGTATAGACGATTTATTTGACCAACTACAAGGGGAGAGTTACTTCTCCAAGATTGATCTGAGGTCCGGGTATCATCAGTTATGAGTGCTTGAGGAGGACATCCCAAAAACAGCCTTCTGAACTCATTGCGGACACTTCGAATTCGTAGTGATGCCCTTCGGACTAACCAACGCACCCGCAGTATTCATGGACTTAATGAATAGGGTGTGCCATCCTTACTTAGATCAATTCGTCATCATCTTCATTGATGACATACTCGTCTACTCTCGAAGTAAGGAAGAGCATAGCAATCATCTACAACAAGTCCTAGAAACTCTACGATCGGAGAAGCTATACGCGAAGTTCTCTAAGTGCGAATTTTGGATCCGAAGAGTCGAATTCTTAGAACACGTGGTTAGCAAAGAAGGAATCCACGTGGACCCATCCATGATTAAAGCTATTGAGAACTGGTCAGCACCAAAGACACCAACAGAAATTCGTCAATTTCTAGGCCCTGGTGGCTACTACCGTAGATTCATTCAGAACTTCTCTCGGATCGCAAAACCCCTTACAGCATTGACCCATAAATGCGTAGCCTTTGACTGGGGAGAAAAACAAGAGAAGGCATTCCAAACCCTGAAACGAGCCTTATGCACCGCACCGATACTAACTCACACCCTGAAACCGAAGGTGGAAACGATCCGGGGCGGAGGACATCATGTATATCGCATCCAATGTACATAGTAAGCATAGTAAACACAAAACATTACATTACATAGAATTATTACATTTGTTTGAAATCAAAGTGTTACAAGAATTATACATATATATCATATGAACAAAAGTAAAGATGAGTCTTCTATACGCTCCGTCTTCGCCAAAAGGATCGCTGGGTACCTGTCTAATGCGGACATGAGAATACAAGCAGTTTGAAAATCAGCATAAAGCTGGTGAGTTCATAAGCGGTTCATTTTTGAAAAAGAATGAGTTTCCTTTGGTTTTTCTGAAAAAGTTGATATCCAAGAAAATCCCATGTTTTCTTATAAAAACAGTTTAGTTATCATTCGTTACACAATTTGATTATGAGTAGTTATGTTATCCCAGGAAAATCCCTTATTTTCCTAATAGTTTAGTTATCTATTCGTTACATAATTTGATTACGAGCCATTATGTTATTCCAGGAAAGTCCCTTATTTTCCTAATAGTTTAGTTATCTATTCGTTACACAATGTACTAATATTTACCATACTTGTAGTATTAGTTAGGTATTCTGAAATCTTAGTAATCCTACACACGAATGTCAAATATCTACCATACTTAGCCGTATTTTCGAATATTTGGATACACTCAGAAACGTACATTGACTGTATATTCAATGTTCTGGTGACTTCCAAAAGTGTACTTTAGACGTATTTCCGAAGCTCTGTCGACATCCAAAGGATACGTTTTCAAAACTCTGTCGATGTCCAAAGGCGTACTTTTGTATTCGTTTTATTTGTATTCGTTTTATTCCTAGCTGTACTTTCGTATTCGTTCTATTACTTTCAAGGGCGTATCTTATTAGCATTAATCCTAATTTATGATTAGTATGAATCTTTCATAATATTTTAAGATGAAACATAGATTATAACATTTTATAAAGAAATCTACTACTAGTCTGAAGGCTAACTCTGCAATTCAAACTATTGGTTAACACGGTTTTCGATATTATAAATACAGAATATGAACATTTGAACTGAAATAAAAGGTTTGAGTACAAGATTTCCTTGTACTTTTGCTTGTATTCCCCCTGACAACAATTGAAAAACACAGATAAAAGAGTAGGGGTATTAACTCACCGGTTGAGAAGCGTGTCGGTTTGGGTGCTAAACGTCAGTACGAGGCTTGAACGCTTGTGAGGTTCCTATGTAATATGAGAAGATACACATTTGTATCTAATTAGTCTTTGAACTACTAATTAGTTGAGGATATACACTTCTAGATACGAAAACACTTCATTTCAAGTGTTTGGAGTAACCCGGGTGACATCTATGGACGTATATGGCTTGGATATGGAGTTTACTCTTCAAGAGTAAACTCCCAAGAGTGTTTACTGCCCTAATGACCCACTCCCCATGAGTTTACGGCCGTAAACTCATGGTGGGGTGTTCTAGGGTGCCAAATAGCCTTATAACATTTGAGGGGTGATGCTAGGTTTGGTTCTAGGGCATTGGAAAGTAATTTGGACATTCTAAGGACCATTTGAGGAGTTTACGGCAGTAAACAAGGAGTTTATAGCCATAAACTCTTACGTACCTATTCTTATTGTGCTTCGGTGGTCCTAAGTCAATCACAAGTGATTCTAAGTCATTTTACAAGCCATGGGGTGAATTTAGGGCACCATTTGACCCTTTTATAGGAGTTTACGGCCCAGGAACCCATCCTTGGGGGGTTTACGGCTGTAAGCTCCTATAGGAGTGGTTTTCATCATGTTTAAGGCTCCTAATTCGTTTTTGGTTGCTTCTAGATATTAGTTCAAGGCTTAGGAGGCGTGTAAATGGCATTTTAACACCTTAAAAGGAGTTTACTACCCATGAAAGGGTGTTTACGGCCCAAGCATGTTTTTGGGCAGTAAAATCATGTTTAATCCCTAAATGACGAGTTCAAGGTGTTCCAAGTCCATTCCAATAAGTCCTTAAGCCATATCTAAGCTCTAAAGGTGGTTTGGAAGGGTTTTAAGGCTCAAAAACCCCATTTGCATGTGTTCACGGCCTAAGGCTGTTCCAGGGCCATAAACACAGGCTTATGGTCCTATTCCATGATTTGAACATGAAATTGAAGGCTAAAGATGTTATACTATGAGTTAGGGTAGTTACCTTGATGATTTGAAGCTTTAATTTGATGATTTTAGACCTAGAGCTTGGATTGGAGGAGAGAGAGTAGAGAGAGTGGAAAAGCCTTCAAATGAGGCTCATTCCACTTTATATATGGTTAAAGTTAGGGACACGGTGGAATTCTACCCGATACTGATGTTAAGCGAGGCTTTTGGTTGTACCCGATTTAATTGTTTATAACCCGACGGAATAAAACTAAAATTTTTCCAAATAATAATTTGGGACATTTTCATGAGTTTCTAACGTGTTTGGATACCAATTAAGTCATAATGGAGGTCTAAAAAATAATGACTTAATTTAAAAACTTAAACGGAAACAATTTGAAAAAGACGAATTTTATGGACGGAAACGGGTGACGACGATGGAGCAAACTTCAGGTTGTCACATTATCCCCCCGTTAGAGGGAATTTCATCCTGAAATTCAAACTTTAGATACGACTCAAGGATTTGGAAAGAGATACGGATACTTCTGTTTCATCGAGTGTTCACACTCCTAAGTGAATTCGGATCCTTCACTTATCGGGATACGGCTTTGTTTCGTACGTTTAAATCTCTTGATCTAAGATTTCGATTTGTTCCTCCATGGGGTTCAGAATTTCGTTGATTTCGGTCTTATCAAAGGGATTAATAGGGTTTTGTCGAATAGGTACTTCTTATGGATAGAGACGTGGAATACCGGATGGATGCTTCTAGGTTCTGAGGGTAATCGGAGTTTCGTAGGCTACATGATCGATCCTAATGAGGATTTCGAAAGGTCCTACATTCATCGGGTTATGTTTTACGCGCTTAAAAATGTATCATACCTTCTTCGCTTACTACGTGACCAAAGAAAATGGTTAGACCAAAGGGCATTCTTACATCCTCATAGTGACCTTATCGAATCCTGAATGTTGTTTTGGAACATCATTCTCGTGAACTCGAAGCTGACTGGGTAACTTCTGCATTTTTGCTGGAGCCTATCGATGCGAAGATTTGGCTATAGGGTTTGCTCCGGGAATTGGGTCGATGCAAAACTCTACTTGGCGTCCGAAGGGAATTCCCGTGAGCTCTTCGGAAAAGACATCAGGAAAAATTGCAGACTTCGAGGATGCTCTTGAGGTCTTTAACTTCCTGTTTCTCGTTGATCACATAGGCTGGGAACTAAGTTTATCGCTAATGCTCTCTTTCTCACCGTTAGCTATCTCGACGGTAAACGTTTCGGTTACTAGTTGAGGACTATGTTTATGAAGATGTTCGAATGAATAGCTAACATATTATCTTTCAGTACTAGAATTAAAAAGGATTGCAAGCATAAGGGTTGTCGAAGAGGAATATACATGTGGCAACGGTGGGATCGGCGGCTGCCTCATCTTGTCCCATAGCTAGGACTCTCCCGGTGTTGCCAGTTGTTGCTGTCTTGGGGTAGTTTCTCTTATAATGCCCGACTTCGACGCAACCATAGCAGGCCTGACTGATGCCCACTCCGGAAGCTTGATTGGTTGGTGTTTTGCAGCTTCGTGCAAGGTGACCCTCTTGGCAACAGTTTGTGCAAAATTTCTCACGACAGGGACCGGGGATGCGGTGGTGGTAACTGCATCGGTTACACCACGGGAGAATACCGACATATCCGGTGATAGGTGCTTGGGCTGAGGAACCGACGACAGAAACAGCAGCAAGGGTAGTGGCAGCGTGGACTGCCACTATCTGCTGTTTCTTCGAGGACTCCTGTGAAGGCTAACTTTTCTTCTTTTTCTTCCAAAACTTTCTTTTCTCACCACTTTTCTCTGTCGGCTCAGGAGTGGTGGCTGCTTCCTCTATGTCCTCACTATGGTCGATCAGGATTTGCGCTAAGCATTTGGCGCTGTCGTATGTATCCGACTTTGTAGCTAAAATGTTCCCTTTGGTCGGCTGGGTCAACCCCCAGATGAACCTCTCAATCTTCTTACTCTCCGGGGTAACCATCCCCGGACAAAGAAGCGCCAAGTCGTCAAACCTTGAAGTGTAAGCGGCGATATCGGAACCTTTCATCTTCAGGTTCCAGAGTTCATGCTCCAACTTCTGCATTTTGCCCCGAGGGCAATACTCCGCGAGCAGAAGTTCCTTCATGACTTCCCAACCCATAGCATTGGCTACAGGTAGGGTTAGAGATTTGACTCGGCCATTCCACCAAGTCAGAGCTTTATCGGTGAACGTGCAGGCGGAGAATTTCACCTTGTCGGATTCTGAACAAGCACAGATCTCGAAGATAGATTCGATTTTCTCTAACCACCGAGTTAGGGCAATGACACCTCCTGTTCCATCGAAGAATGTGGGTTTCGCATTCATAAAGTCCTTATAGGAACACTCCTTCCGGTGTCCCTGACTACCTTCCTGGTTTTGGGGCTGGGGACCACCTCCTTTCCCACCTAAACCACTGAGGTTCATTTGCGATAGGGTAGCAGCCACAACAGCATTGACAGTTGCTTGAAACATGACGGGATCAAATTGGGGAGGAGGTGGTGGCGGAGGAGGAGGAGGATTGTTGTTCTTTGAGCTGGGTCTTTTCCTCGAAGGCATCTTGATCTAAAATAGCCAGGAAGAGAGGATCATAATTCCTCTGAATTGAATCAAGAGATATGGAACAGGGGATATCTCATTAAGACAGATATAGAATTCTATTAAACGATAGAGCATGAAAGACTTATCAAAGCAGATAAACTATCGCTATAGGAATGATTGAGGAGAAATGTTGGAATGAGGATTTCTATAACGGATTTGGCTCGAGAAATACTCCCATAGTATTTCATGATTCGCTGTGACGACGGCTCGCTATTTGGGTATTGGGTAAGTTTTAGGCATGTTGAACACTACAGTCACTCTCAAGCTCATGTTGGCTGTGTCTCGAATGAATATAGTTGATGAGGCTATATTGACCCTAGACATGACTACATAATTGCTCAGGTTTAACCGCAGCATCCAACACCCATTTACTTATGTTTTGTTCTGCTCGTAGTTACGAATTTCGATGGTTAGGTATACTTGTATACTTTTGAAAATACTTATATTTTAAAGTTTACTTTTAGTTCAGAGCACTTAGGCCCCTTAGTGGTTATAGTCTTATACCATGTAAGGTTTGGTATACTAGTTCACTATAAACAAGGGCTTCTTTACCAATCTCTCACACCCCGAAACCGAAGGCGGAAACGTTCCGGGGCGGAGGACATCATGTATATCGCAACCAATGTACATAGTAAGCGTAGTAAACACAAAACATTACATTACATAGAATTATTACATTTGTTTGAAATCAAGGTGTTACAAGATCTATACATATATATCATATGAACAAAAGTTAAGACGAGTCTTCTATACGCTCCGTCTTCGCCAAAAGGATCGTTGGGTACCTGTCTAATGCGGACCTGAGAATACAAGCAGTTTGAAAATCAGCATAAAGCTGGTGAGTTCATAAGCGGTTCATTTTTGAAAAAGAATGAGTTTCCTTTGGTTTTTCTGAAAAAGTTGATATCCAAGAAAATCCCATGTTTTCTTATAAAAACAGTTTAGTTATCATTCGTTACACAATTTGATTATGAGTAGTTATGTTATCCCAGGAAAATCCCTTATTTTCCTAATAGTTTAGTTATCTATTCGTTACATAATTTGATTACGAGCCATTATGTTATTCCAGGAAAGTCCCTTATTTTCCTAATAGTTTAGTTATCTATTCGTTACACAATGTACTAATATTTACCATACTTGTAGTATTAGTTAGGTATTCTGATATCTTACTTATCCTACACATGAATGTCAAATATCTACCATACTTAGCCGTATTTTCAAAGATTTGGATACACTCAGAAACGTACATTGACTGTATATTCAATGTTCTGGTGACTTCCAAAAGCGTACTTTAGACGTATTTCCGAAGCTCTGTCGACATCCAAAGGCGTATGTTTTCGAAACTCTGTCGATGTCCAAAGGCGTACTTTTGTATTCGTTTTATTCGTATTCATTTTATTCGTATTCGTTTTATTCCTAGCTATACTTTCGTATTCGTTTTGATACTTTCGTATTCGTTCTATTACTTTCGAGGGCATATCTTATTAGCATTAATCCTAATTTATGATTAGTATGAATCTTTCATAAGATTATAAAATGAAACATAGATTATAACATTTTATAAAGAAATCTACTACTAGTCTGAAGGCTAACTCTGCAATTCGAACTATTGGTTAATACGGTTTTCGATATTAAAAACATACAGAATATGAGTATTTGAACTGAAATAAAAAGTTTGAGTACAAGATTTCCTTGTACTTTTGCTTGTGTTCCCCCCTAAAAACATTTGAAAAACACGGATAAAAGAGTAGGGGTATGAACTCACCGGTTGAGAAGCGTGTCGGTTTGGGTGCTAAACGTCAGTTGGAGGCTTGAACGTGTGTGAGGTTCCTATGTAATATGAAAAGATACACATTTGTATCTAATTAGGCTTTGAACTACTTATTAGTTGAGGATATACACTTCTAGTTGCGAAAACAGTTCATTTCAAGTGTTTGGAGTAACCCGGGTGACATCTATGGACGTATATGGCTTGGATATGGAAAGAGTAAACTCCCAAGAGTGTTTACAGCCCTAATGACTCACTCCCCATGAGTTTACGGCTGTAACTATGGTGGGGTGTTCTAGGGTGCCAAATGGCCTTATAACATTTGAGGGGTGATGCTAGGTTTGGTTCTAGGGCATTGGAAAGTAATTTGGACATTCTAAGGACCATTTGAGGAGTTCACGGCAATAAACTAGGACTTTACGGCCGTAAACTCTTATGTACCCATTCTTATTGTGCTTTGGTTGTCCTAAGTCAATCACAAGTGATTCTAAGTCATTTTACAAGCCATGGGGTGAATTTAGGGCACCATTTGACCCTTTTATAGGAGTTTACGGCCCAGGAACCCATCCTTGGGGGGTTTACGGCTGTAAGCTCCTATAGGAGTGGTTTTCATCATGTTTAAGGCTCCTAATTCGTTTGTGGTTGCTTCTAGATATTAGTTCAAGGCTTAGGAGGCGTGTAAGTGGCATTTTAACACCTTAAAAGGAGTTTACTACCCATGAAAAGGTGTTTACGGCCCAAGCATGTTTTTGGGCAGTAAAATCATGTTTAATCCCTAAATGACGAGTTCAAGGTGTTCCAAGTCCATTCCAATAAGTCCTTAAGCCATATCTAAGCTCTAAAGGTCGTTTGGAAGGGTTTTAAGGCTCAAAAACCCCATTTGTATGTGTTCACGGCCTAAGGCTATTCCAGGGCTGTAAACACATGTTTATGGTCCTATTCCATTATTTGAACACGAATTTGAAGGCTAAAGATGTTATACTATGAGTTAGGGTAGTTACCTTGATGATTTGGAGCATTAATTTGATGATTTTGGACCTAGAGCTTGGATTGGAGGAGAGGGAGTAGAGAGAGAGTGGAAAAGGCTTCAAATGAGGCTCATTCCACTTTATATATGGTCAAAGTTTGGGACACGGTGGAATTCTACCCAATACTGATGTTAAGCGAGGCTTTTGGTCGTACCCGATTTAATTGTTTATAACCCGACGGAATAAAACTAAAATTTTTCCAAATAATAATTTGGGGCGTTTTCATGAGTTTCTAACGTGTTTGGATACCAATTAAGTCATAATGGAAGTCTCAAAAATAATGACTTAATTTAAAAACTTAAACGAAAACAATTCAAAAAAGATGAATTTTATGGACGGAAACGGGTTATGACGATGGAGCAAACTTCGGGTTGTCACATTATCCCCCCGTTAGAGGGAATTTCGTCCCAAAATTCAAACTTTAGATACGACTCAAGGATTTGGAAAGAGATACGGATACTTCTATTTCATTAGGTCTTCACGCTCCCATGTGAATTCGGATCCTTCACTTATCGGGATACGACTTTGTTTCGTACGTTTAAATCTCTTGATCTATGATTTCGATTGGACCATGGGGTTCAAAATTTCGTTGATTTCGGTATTATCAAAAGGATTACTAGGGTTTTGTCGAATAGGCACTTTTTATGGACAGAGACGTGGAATACCGGATGGATGCTTCTAAGTTCTGAGGGTAATCGGAGTTTTGTAGGCTACAGGATCGATCCTAATGAGGATTTCGAAAGGTCCTATGTTCCTCGGGTTAAGTTTTACGCGCTTCAAAATGTATCATACCTTCTTCGCTTACTACGTCACCAAAGAAGATGGTTAGACCAAAGGGCATCACTACATCCTCGTAGTGACCTTATCGAATCCTGAATGTTGTTTTGGAACATCAATCTCGTGAACTCGAAGCTGACTGGGTAACTTCTGCATTTCTGCTGGAGCCTATCGATGCATAGATTTGGCTATAGGGTTTGCTCCGGGGTGATGCCCGCTCTGGAAGCTTGATTGGTTGGTGTTTTGCAGCTTTGTGCAAGGTGACCCTCTTGGCCACAATTTTCGCAAAATTTCTCACGATAGGGACCGGGGATGCGGTGGTGGTAACTGCATCGGTTACATCACGGGAGAATACCGGCATATCCGGTGATAGGTGCTTGGGCTGAGGAACCGACGATAGAAACAACAGTAGGGGTAGTGGCAGCGTGGACTGCCACTATCTGCTGTTTCTTCGAGGACTCCTGTGAAGGCTGACTTTTCTTCTTCGTCTTCCAAAACTTTCTTTTCTCACCACTTTTCTCTGTCGGATCAGGAGTGGTGGCTGCTTCCTCTATGTCCTCACTATGGTCGATCAGGATTTGCTCTAAGCATTTGGTGTTGTCGTATGTATCCGGCTTTGTAGCTAAAATGTTCCCTTTGGTCGGCTGGGTCAACCCCCAGATGAACCTCTCAATCTTTTTACTCTCCGGGGTAACCATCCCCGGACAAAGAAGCGCCAAGTCGTCAAACCTTGAAGTGTAAGCGGCGATATCGGAACCTTTCATCTTCAGGTTCCAAAGTTCATGCTCCAGCTTCTGCATTTCACCCCGAGGGCAGTACTCCGCGAGCGGAAGTTCCTTCATGACTTCCCAACCCATAGCATTGGCTACAGGTAGGGTTAGAGATTTGAATCGGCTGTTCCACCAAGTCAAAGCTTATCGGTGAACGTGCAGGCGGCGAATTTCACCTTGTCGGATTCGGAACAAGCACAGATCTCGAAGATAGATTCGATTTTCTCTAACCACCGAGTTAGGGCAATGACACCTCCTGTGCCATCGAAGAATGTGGGTTTCGCGTTCATAAAGTCCTTATAGGAACACTCCTTCCAGTGTCCCTGGCTACCTTCCTGGTTTTGGGGTCGGGGACCACCTCCTTGCCCACCTAAACCACTGAGGTTCATTTGCGATAGGGTAGCAGCCACATCAGCATTGACAGCTGTTTGAAACATGACACGATCAAATTGAGGAGGTGGTGGTGGCGGAGGAGGATTGTTGTTCTTTGAGCTGGGTCTTTTCCTCGGAGGCATCATGATCTAAATTAGCTAGGAAGAGAGGATCATAAGTCCTCTGAATTGAATCAAGAGATATGGAACAAGGGATATCTCATTAAGACAGATATAGAATTCTATTAAACGATAGAGCAGGAAAGAATTATCAAAGCAGATAAACTATCGCTATAGGAATGATTGAGGAGCAATGCTGGATTGAGGATTTCTATAACGTATTTGGCTCGAGAAATACTTCCATAGTATTTCATGATTCGCTGTGACGATGGCTTGTTATTGATGGGTTTTGAGCATTCTAACACTTCCTAAGTGTACATGCAACCCTAATAACCTTGGATCTATGTTTGTCTAATTATCATGCAAAGTTGAATTCCAAGGTTATATTCCTATCTAGCATACATGGGGAACAATTTTAACTTGAATCATAGATAGAATAACTTACCTTGTTGTTGCTTGTGTTCCTTTGAAACCTTGTGAGCCTAGCACCCCAAGTGTGATGCCTCAAATGCTTCACACAACACCAAATGCTCTTGGAAAGACTCTTGAGATAACACACACTTCTCAAAATCGGCCAAGCCCTCTTGTTTCTTAGTGTTCAACTTGTGTAGCCAATTTTGTGGAGAATGGGACTCTTATATAGTGTTGACACATCTAGGGTTACACCATGTAAACCCTAATGTGTCATGACTCTTCATTTCCATGACCCATGGGTTTGTAACACCCATGGAGCATCCATGGAGCATCCTATGGGTAGAACCCAACTTGATAATCCATGGAGCCTCTTAGCCCACTATATAAGATATAGATGATTTACATAATCAACCCATATATTTAATTAGTTATCCTTTGATCACTTAATTAATTCCAAATTAATTCTTTGATCAAACTAATCAAATAATATTATTAATATATTAGAACTTATAATATATTAATAATCTCCAAGTGTTATTTCTCTCATTTAGTCTATCCAATTACATGGTGCCATGCAACCCAAATGGACCATGCCGGGTCGGGTCAAGTACACACCTGAAATAGTTATGGACTTAGACACCTTATCCAACAGTCTCCCACTTGGATAAGTCTAATAACTATATCTCTTGTACTTCAGGAACCGACCGGCAATCGTAGCTCTTTCAAGGTCTCTCGGAACTGAGAAGATGATGGTACGCCATTTAAGATAAGTGATCATATAATCCTCCGTTCTAGATATCAGCCGGACAAATACATGGAACAATGTCTTACTTATTGTCCAGCAGTTTGTTTCCCGATTTCCGATTTGTTTGACATAGAACTTAATTGAACACATCAACTTAGTTCTGACCGGGCCCGGTACATGGGTCAAAACAAAATCATCGAGGGGCCCAGATATCAGCTTCTAATCCAAGAAGGAACAGATAAACTTCGACTCATATGTTTGTTCTACCACTCATTGAATTACACACAAAAGTACGTTTTATAACATCGAGTTACCAATGCGGTTTCGTACAGTCAATGCATAACCAACTTGTAAGTAACAAATCATATCTCTAGGTTTGAAGACTTATATGATATTACCGTCTCACGATCACTCGAGATAGAATTCCATGAAGTGATTCCAGTGAGCGTGGGTTGAGTCCAATGCTCAGAACTTATGAGCACTCATGATTGTTGTAGCCTTGTCCAAGACCTCTACAACCAAACATGACAGCCTTGATTCATATCTACTTCCAACATATGACCGACTGTGGAGGTTTGAATAATATGTTATACCAAACAAAATTATTCTGGAAGTCAAAACATGCAAAAGAAATATAGTAAACGATCGACAAGAGATAGCAACACTTTACTCATAAATAAAACACTTTTATTCATCATCAATTGTCAATTACACTTTACAAATTTCGAGATTATCTAACTACTAAATCTAATATCATCTTTCAGCCCTATGCTCCGAGCATGCTGAAGATGCTTAACCCGAGTCAGTCCCTTTGTGAGGGGATCTGCCGGATTCTCATCTGATGATACCCTCTTTGCCACGAGGTGTCCTTCTTCGATCCGATGTCTAATGAAATGGTATTTTCTGTCGATGTGTCTGGATCTCCCATGATCCCTTGGTTCCTTGGCTAAGGCAACAGCACTTTCACTATCACAGAAAATTTCCATTGGCTCTTTAATAGCTGGTACAACTCCAAGGTCTCCAATGAAGTTCTTCAGCCATATCGCCTCCTTTGCTGCCTCGCTAGCTGCAATATACTCTGATTCACAAGTAGAATCAGCCACTGTCTCTTGCTTGGAACTCTTCCAAGAAATTGCTCCTCCGTTTAGGGTAAAGACCCAGCCCGACTGAGAGCGGAAATTATCCCTATCAGTCTGGAAGCTAGCATCACTATACCCTACAACTCTCAAGTCATCACTCCCACCGAGGGTAAGAACCCAGTCCTTAGTCCTCCGTAGGTACTTGAGGATATTCTTTACCGCAGTCCAGTGTGCCTTGCCAGGGTTCGCCTGATACCTGCTAACCATGCTCAAGGCAAAAGCTACATCGGGTCGAGTACACGTCATAGCATACATGATCGATCCTACAGCCGAAGCGTAAGGTGTTCGACTCATTTCTGCTATCTCAGCCTCAGTGCTAGGGCTTTGTGTCTTACTCAATCTGGTGTTACTCTGGATGGGTAACTCTCCTTTCTTGGAATCCTGCATGCTGAATCTCTTCAGCACCTTATCCAAGTAGGTACTCTGACTAAGTCCAATTAGTCTTTTACTCCGATCTCTCAAGATTCTTATCCCTAAAATATAGGCAGCTTCACCAAGGTCCTTCATAGCGAAACACTTCCCAAGCCAGGACTTTACTTCCTGCAGGGTTGGAATGTCGTTTCCTATGAGTAGTATGTCATCCACATACAATACCAAAAAGCTAACTATACTCCCACTAGCCTTGACATACACACAAGATTCATCTTCACTCCTAGAAAAGCCAAATTCCTTGACCTTTTCATCAAAGCAAAGATTCCATCTGCGAGGTGCTTGCTTCAATCCATAAATGGATTTCTCAAGCTTACACACTCTATTAGGGTACTCGTTGCTGACAAAACCCTCTGGCTGACTCATGCAAACATCTTCAGCCAACTTTCCATTAAGGAAAGCGGTTTTGACATCCATCTGCCATATTTCATAATCATGAAATGCAGCTATGGCTAACAGAACCCGAATAGACTTAATCTTGGCTACTGGAGAAAAGGTCTCATCATAATCCACTCCAGGAATTTGAGAGAAGCCCTTTGCAACCAGTCTAGCCTTATAAGTGTGTACTTTACCATCCATGTCGGTCTTCTTCTTGAAGACCCATTTGCACCCTACTGTCTTGCGACCTGGTACATTTTCAACCAAGTTCCAAACTTGATTGTCATACATGGATTGTATCTCGCTATCCATAGCCTCTTTCCATTTAGCAGACTCGGGGCCTGCCATGGCTTCCTCGTAGCTGTTAGGGTCATCTTGACTTACTAGTGTCTCATCACTAATAAGTGTCTCACCTTCTGCAGTAATATGGAATCCATAGTAATGCTCAGGTGCACTCCTAACTCTCGTGGAACGTCTCAGAGGTACAGATTTGTCAATTTGCTCAACAGGAGTTTCCTCCTCAAGTTGAGGGCTAGAGTTTGAAGTTCCTTCACCGCTTGATTCTTGAATTTCTTCAAGATCAATTTGCCTCCCACTGTCTCCTTGGCTTATAAACTCTCTTTCTCGAAAGACTCCTCTTCTTGCTACAAAGACCACATTGTCACTAGGTCTGTAGAAGAGGTAACCAAAGGATCGCTATGGGTAACCGATGAAAATACACCTCTCGCTTCGAGGTTCGAGCTTATCATGAGTCTCGCGTCTCACGAAAGTCTCACAACCCCAAATCTTGATGTGGTCTAGTTTAGGTACTTTACCAGTCCACATCTCGTGAGGAGTTTTGGCAACTTTCTTTGTAGGGACTAGATTAAGAATATGGGCGGCAGTCTCTAAGGCATACCCCCAGAATGAGATTGGTAGCGTAGTTCGACTCATCATGGAACGAACCATATCCAACAAGGTTCGATTACGCCTCTCAGCCACACCATTCAACTGTGGTGTCCTGGGAGGTGTCAATTGTGAGACTATCCCACATTCCCTTAGATAGTCGAGGAACTCTGAACTAAGATACTCACCACCACGATCGGATCGAAGCATCTTAATGTTCCTGCCCAATTGATTCTCGACTTCCTGTTTAAATTCCTTAAACCTCTCGAAAGTCTCTGACTTATGCTTGATCAAGTAGACATATCCATATCTACTATAATCATCAGTAAAAGTCAAATAATAACGATTAGCATCCCCCTTGTGGCATGTTTGAATGGTCCACACACATCCGTGTGTATAAGGTCCAACAAACCTTCACCCCTCTCACACGAACCTGTGAAGGGTGACTTTGTCATTTTTCCAAGTAAGCATGATTCGCAACTATCATCTGACTTTAGGTCAAACGACTCCAAGACTCCATCCTTTTGGAGTTGGCCTATGCGTTTCTTGCTTATATGTCCAAGACGACAATGCCATAAAGATGCTTTATCCAAGTTATTATTAGTAGAATCAATACACAAAACATTATTTCCTAAGTTATCTACAACAGATACAGCTTCAAACACACCATCACAAGGTAATGCTTTAAAATAAAGAACATTATTAAAGAAAGCATCAATAGAACCAACTTCATTATTAAATGAAAAGGTAAACCCTTGTTCGTACAAAGCATGAAAGGAAATAATATTTCTTGCCATTCCTGGCGAATAACAACACTCATTCAAATCTAAACTAAACCCACTACTTAGCGATAAAGTATAAACTCCAATCTTGGTAACAGGTATAGCTTTCCTATTCCCCATGATCAAGTTTATCCTTCCTTGCTCCACATCCTCACTTCTTCTTAGTCCCTGCAAGTCACAACAAATATGAATACCACAACCGGTATCAAGGACCCAAGAATTAGAATGGGGTGAGTTATTAGAAATGATAGTGTAAATACCTGCATGGTTGGGTTTAACTTTCCCATTCTTCACATCTTGCTGGTATTTTGGGCAGTTCCGCTTCCAATGAGCCTTTTCATGGCAATAGAAGCATTCAGCCTCTTTTGGGTCAGAAGAAGGAGTAATGAAACCTTTCTTGGTTCCACTTGAAGAAGAGCCATCAAGGGTCCGAGCCTTGGTACCCTTAGAAGAGCTCTTTCTCTTCTTCCCTCGACTTTTCCCAATTGCCAAAACCGGAGTTGAGTTTGGAGTAGGAGTGATAGCAACCGACTTCCCCTTAAGACCTGATTCTGCGGTCTTGAGAAGTCCCTGAAGTTTGCTGAGGGTGACTTCTTCCTTGTTCATGTGATATGTCATGCGGAATTGATCATAGCACGATGGTAAGGAATGCAAAATAATATCTATTGCAAGATCCTCCGGGAAGTTCACATTAAGCTTCAGCAAACGATCCACATACCTTTGCATTTTCTGCATGTGGCTCGTGACGGATTCCCCGTCCTTCATCATGGTTGTTATCATGGAGCAGATGATTTCATACCTCTCTTGTCGTGCACTTTGATGGTATCTTTCCATCAAATCTTGGTGCATTTCATAAGGGTAGAAATCCTCATACGACTTTTGGAGTTCCGCTGTCATTGTGGCCATCATGATGCAAGCCACTTTCGTAGCATCCCTTTCATGTGCCCGAAATTCAGCGATCTCCTGAGGAGTTGCAGTGGACTCATTAATCTCCTTAAGCTCCTTGTCAAGGACATATTCTTTGTCCTCGTAGCGGGTAATCATCCTGATGTTTCTGATCCACTCATTGAAGTTGGATCCATCAAAGGTGACTTTCCCACACAAGTTCATGAGGGAAAAGGAGCCATTAGGATTAGAGCCAGAAGCATTGTTGAAAGACATCTGAAGAAAAGAGGACAAGATTAGTTTAGATATAAGAGAGTCCTTAATAAAACTCCCAAATGTAATATTAAGGCTAGGATCCAATCACAATATAATATAACTTAGAAGAGGTATGCCGTAATCTAAGCTATATCATATTTGAAAGGTAGGTGAATGACGATTCACCAATTTCCACCACGAAAACCGCAATATTTTAGTATTAGGTTTTTTGAATGGTTCTTAGAAATTCCTAGATTCTTTGAGATTCAATGAACTTTTCAAAGGCATGTTTCAATCTCGAGTGTGCCCTCCAAGTTTTGTGACTGGGATACCGAGGATCACAAAACGAGGTGTGAAGTAACCATGCAAATCACTTGGTACCCTTAAAGTTTATCACTCAATCGATGTGCCGGTTAACCACACACGCTCCATCGATACTATAATAAACCCTAAGTCACCCTTTACCTACCTTGTTAAGTTTAAGTTAGTGTGCCGGTTAACCACACACGCTCCACCAACGACTTAATCAAAGTGTAAAGTGTAATTTCATGGAATAGCACCTTATTCACATTTTTCCTAAAGTAACTAAGATTGGGAATTTAATAAAACATTTAGTTACTTTATAATATTCATCATACTTTGAATGAGAATTCATAAGTCCTTGTCTTACCCGTTCGGCTAACGACCCTCCACCGATCAAGCAAGCGGTGGGTGAGAGTGGACACCCATTAAGTCACCATTTTATAGGCAACAACCTTATACCCACCTTATAGACCGGCTTCGTGAATGAGGCGTACTAGCGGTAAGACGACTTTGTTCTTATACATATATATATATATATATATATATATATATATATATATATAATTATTAAATCATAATAATATAAGTATAAGGGTTGAATTTTAACTTTTAAAATTCTAGGGGTTGGAACTAAAGTTTTAACTTAACTTTACTTGTTTCAAAACTTGAGGGCAAGTTTTGTAAACTTTCAAAACTTTTCATATCTTGTAACTTATGAGTTTAATAGAGTAATAAAATGAGGACTTTTCATTTTTCCTAACTCTTGTGTTCTTTTAATGGTTTTTTTAATCCAAGAGACTTTTGGTTTTCCATAACTTGAGGACAAGTTATGGACTCCATTAAAACACATTATGATCATGAATTAATCTACCACATAGGTTACAAATAATTCCTATGATCATCTAAACATCATAAGAACAAGAATATGAATATGAACACTTTCAAGAATCAAAATCACATTAAACTTTGTAATTTTGATAACTAGTTGTTGTAAATGAATTAGCAAAAACATTACACTAGCTAAAACAAGTTTTCAAGTACCAAAACAGTTTAGGGTAATGTTTCTAATCCATTTCCAGCAACTGAAGTCGAAATTCTGCACTCTGTCGACCCTACTCGCCGAGTGCATAAACCTACTCGCCGAGTAGGTTGAAGATACACATGAACTCGACGAGTCCTCCCCATGGACTCGCCGAGTCCATCAGTCAGACAGCAAGATTTTCGACTTTCTTCAACTTTTAAGCACAAATAACAAACAAACAAGCCTAGGCTCTGATACCACTGATGGGTTTTGAGCATTCTAACACTTCCTAAGTGTACATGCAACCCTAATAACCTTGGATATATGTTTGTCTAATTATCATGCAAAGTTGAATTCCAAGGTTATATTCCTATCTAGCATACATGGGGAACAATTTTAACTTGAATCATAGATAGAATAACTTACCTTGTTGTTGCTTGTGTTCCTTTGAAACCTTGTGAGCCTAGCACCCCAAGTGTGATGCCTCAAATGCTTCACACAACACCAAATGCTCTTGGAAAGACTCTTGAGATAACACACACTTCTCAAAATCGGCCAAGCCCTCTTGTTTCTTAGTGTTCAACTTGTGTAGCCAATTTTGTGGAGAATGGGACTCTTATATAGTGTTGACACATCTAGGGTTACACCATGTAAACCCTAATGTGTCATGACTCTTCATTTCCATGACCCATGGGTTTGTAACACCCATGGAGCATCCATGGAGCATCCTATGGGTAGAACCCAACTTGATAATCCATGGAGCCTCTTAGCCCACTATATAAGATATAGATGATTTACATATTCAACCCATATATTTAATTAGTTATCCTTTGATCACTTAATTAATTCCAAATTAATTCTTTGATCAAACTAATCAAATAATATTATTAATATATTAGAACTTATAATATATTAATAATCTCCAAGTGTTATTTCTCTCATTTAGTCTATCCAATTACATGGTGCCATGCAACCCAAATGGACCATGCCGGGTCGGGTCAAGTACACACCTGAAATAGTTATGGACTTAGACACCTTATCCAATAGTTATTTGGGTATTGGGTAAGTTTTAGGCATGCTGAACACTACAGTCACTCCCAAGCACATGTTGGTCGTGTCTCGAATGAATATAGTTGATCAGGCTATATTGACCCTAGACACGACTACATAACTGCTCAGGCTTAACCGCAATATCCCACACCAATTTACTTATGTTTTGTTCTGCTCGTAGTTACGGATTTCGACGGTTAGGTATACTTGTATACTTTTGAAAATACTTATATTTTAACGTATGCTTCTAGTTCAGAGCACTTAAGCCCCTTAGTGTTTATAATCTTATACCATGTAAGGTTTGGTATACTAGTTCACTATAAACAATGGCTCTGATACCAATCTCTCACACCTCGAAACCGAAGGCGGAAACGCTCCGAGGCGGAGAACATCATGTATATTACAAACAATGTACATAGTAAGCGTAGTAAACACAAAACATTACATTACATAGAATTATTAGATTTGTTTGAAATCAAAGTGTTACAAAAATTATACATATATATCATATGAACAAAAGTTAAGACGAGTCTTCTATACACTCCGTCTTCGACAAAAAGGATCGTTGGGTACCTGTCTAATGCGGACCTGGGAATACAAGCAGTTTGAAAATTAGCATAAAGCTGGTGAGTTCATAAGCGGTTCATTTTTGAAAAACAATGAGTTTCCTTTGGTTTTTCTGAAAAAGTTGATATCCAGGAAAATCCCATATTTTCTTATATAAACAGTTTAGTTATCATTCGTTACATAATTTGATTATGAGTAGTTATGTTATCCCAGGAAAATCCCTTATTTTCCTAATAGTTTAGTTATCTATTCGTTACATAATTGGATTACGAGCGATTATGTTATTCCAGAAAAATCCCATATTTTCCTAATAGTTTAGTTATCTATTCGTTACGCAATGTACTAATATTTACCATACTTGTAGTATTAGTTAGGTATTCTGATATCTTAGTTATCCTACACACGAATGTCAAATATCTACTATACTTAGCCGTATTTTCAAATATTTGGATACACTCAGAAACATACATTGACTGTATATTCAATGTTCTGGTGATTTCCAAAAGCGTACTTTAGACGTATTTTCGAAGCTCTGTCGACATCCAAAGGCGTATGTTTTCGAAACTCTATCGATGTCCAAAGGCGTACTTTCGTATTCGTTTTATTCCTAGCTGTACTTTCGTATTCGTTCTATTACTTTCGAGGGCGTATCTTATTTGTATTAATCCTAATTTATGATTAGTATGAATCTTTCGTAAGATTATAAAATGAAACATAGATTATAACATTTTATAAAGAAATCTACTACTAGTCTGAAGGCTAACTCTGCAATTCGAACTATTGGTTAATACGGTTTTCGATATTAAAACATACAGAATATGAACATTTGAACTGAAATAAAAAGTTTGAGTACAAGATTTCTTCTTTTGCTTGTATTCCCCCTGAAAACATTTGAAAAACATGTATAAAAGAGTAGGGGTATTAACTCACCGGTTGAGAAGCGTGTCGATTTGGGTGCTAAACGTCAATTCGAGGCTTGAAGGCGTGTGAGGTTCCTATGTAATATGAAAAGATACACATTTGTGTCTAATTAGGCTTTGAACTACTAATTACTTGAGGATATACACTTCTAGTTGCGAAAACACTTCATTTCAAGTGTTTGGAGTAACCCGGGTGACATCTATGGACGTATATGGCTTGGATATGGAGTTTACTCTTCAAGAGTAAACTCCCAAGAGTGTTCACGGCCCTAATGACCCACTCCCCATGAGTTGATGGCCGTAAACTCATGGTGGGGTGTTCTAGGGTGCCAAATGGCCTTATAACATTTGATGGGTGATGCTAGGTTTGGTTCTAGGGCATTGGAAAGTAATTTGGACATTCTAAGGACCATTTGAGGAGTTTACGGCAGTAAACTAGGAGTTTACGGCTGTAAACTCTTATGTACCCATTCTTATTGTGCTTTGGTGGTCCTAAGTCAATAACAAGTGATTCTAAGTCATTTTACAAGCCATGGGGTGAATTTAGGGCATCATTTGACCCTTTTTTCGGAGTTTACGGCCCAGGAACCCTTCCTTGGGAGGTTTACAGCCATAAGCTCCTATAGGAGTGGTTTTCATCATGTTTAAGGCTCCTAATTCGTTTGTGGTTGCTTCTAGATATTAGTTCATGGTTTAGGAGGTGTGTAAATGGCATTTTAACACCTTAAAAGGAGTTTACTACCCATGAAAGGGTGTTTACGGCCCCAACATGTTCTTAGGCAGTAAACTCATGTTTAATCCCTAAATGACGAGTTCAAGGTGTTCCAAGTCCATTCCAATAAGTCCTTAAGCCATATCTAAGCTCTAAAGGTGGTTTGGAAGGGTTTTAAGGCTCAAAACGCTATTTGCATGTGTTCACGGCCTAAGGCTGTTCCAGGGCCATAAACACATGTTTATGGTCCTATTCCATGATTTGAACACGAAATTGAAGGCTAAAGATGTTATACTATGAGTTAGGGTAGTTACCTTGATGATTTGGAGCTTTAATTTGATGATTTTGGACCTAGAGCTTGGATTGGAGGAGAGAGAGTAGAGAGAGAGTGGAAAAGGCTTCAAATGAGGCTCATTCCACTTTATATATGGTTAAAGTTTGGGACACAGTGGAACTCTACCCGATACTGATGTTAAGCGAGGCTTTTGGTCGTACCCGATTTAAGTGTTTATAACCCGACGGAATAAAACTAAAATTTTTCCAAATAATAATTTGGGGCGTTTTCATGAGTTTCTAACGTGTTTGGATACCAATTAAGTCATAATGGAAGTCTAAAAAATAATGACTTAATTTAAAAACTTAAACGGAAACAATTCGAAAAAGATGAATTTTATGGACGGAAACGGGTTACGGCGATGGAGCAAACTTCAGGTTGTCACATACTATCCCTTCCCGAGGGGACAAATGATTTTGTGGATTACTGCAATGCATCCAATCAGGGGCTCGGCTGTGTTCTGATGCAACGAGGTATGGTTATCGCTTGCGCCTCAAGACAGTTGAAGACACATGAAATCAACAACACCACACACGACCTCGAATTAGGAGCGATTGTGTTCGCCCTAAAGATCTCCACTACCTGTACGGTACGAAGAACACGATATACACCGACCACAAAAGCCAGCAACACGTATTCAACCAGAAGGAGCTTAATATGAGGCAACGACGGTGGGTCGAGCTACTCAATGACTACGGATGTGAAATTCGTTATCATCCAGGTAAAGCCAATGTAGTAGCAGCCGCCCTAATTCGGAAAGAATATTCTGGTCAAAGAATCAAATCATTAACAATGACTGTCCATTTGCATCTATCCGCACAGATTAAGGAGGCTCAGCTCGAAGCCTTGAAACCTGAAAATGTGGCGGGAGAATCCCTGCGAGGAATGGATAAGAATTTGGAAGCCAAGAGTAACGGAGCCTTATATCTCATGGACCGAATCTGGACACTGCGACACGGTGGCTTCAGAGAATTAGTCATGAAGGAAGCCCACAACACTCAATACTCCATTCACCCAGGTTCAGATAAGATGTACCATGATCTCAAGAAGTTATACTGGTGGCCAAACATGAAAGCCGAGATTGCTACCTCCATGGGCAAGTGTCTGACTTGTGCCAAGGTGAAGGTTGAATATCAGAAACCCTCAGGTCTGCTCCAGCAGCCCGAGATACCTGAGTGGAAATGGGAGATGATTTCTATGGATTTCATTACCAAATTACCCAAATCTCCGAGTGGGTACGATACCATTTGGTTAATTGTCGATCGATTGACGAAATCCGCCCACTTCCTGCCAATCAAAGAAACTTTCAAGATGGAAAGACTCACACGAATCTACATCCAAGAGATTGTTCGACTGCATGGTGTTCCTATATCTATTATCTTCGATAGGGATAGTAGGTTCATTTCGAGATTCTGGCAATCACTGCAAAGCGCCTTAGGAACGAGGCTGGACATGAGTACAGCCTACCATCCGCAGACCGATGGACAAAGTGAGAGGACTATCCAAACTCTGGAAGATATGCTGCGAGCCTGTGTGATCAACTTTGGTAAGGCATGGGATACCCACTTACCCCTTGTCGAGTTTTCCTACAACAATAGTTACCACACGAGCGTCAAGGCAGCTCCTTTCGAAGCCCTCTACGGCCGAAAGTGAAGATCCCCTCTGTGCTGGGCTGAGGTGGGTGACACTCAGTTAGCTAAATGACTAATTCCTGACAGCACTCTCACAGGTCCAGAGATCATTCGAGAAACGACCGAAAAAATCGTTCAGATTCGTGAAAGATTGAAAGCCGCTAGAGACCGACAGAAAAGCTACGCAGACAAATGAAGAAAACCCTTGGAGTTTTAGGTGGGAGACCGAGTCCTTCTGAAAGTCTCACCCTGGAAAGGCACGATACACTTTGGGAAGCGTGGAAAGCTGAATCCAAGATACGTAGGGCCTTTCGAGATTCTCGCTAGAATCATCCCCGTAGCTTACAAACTCAATATACCCCGTGAACTCAGTAATATTCATCCTACGTTCCACGTATTGAACCTGAAAAAGTGCCTATCCGACGAGACTCTTGTAATCCCACTCGACGAGATCGAGATCAACGAGAGCCTCAATTTCGTAGAAGAACCTGTGGAGATTATGGACCGAGAGGTCAAACGAACAAAGCAAAGCCGCATCGCAATTGTGAAGGTTCGTTGGAACGCCAAACGAGGACCGGAGTTCACTTGGGAGCGCGAGGATCAAATGAAACTTAAATATCCCCATCTTTTTACTTAGTTATTTGTACTAACTTAGCTGCTTGAACTCTAATTTCGGGACGGAATTCCCTCTAACGGGGGAAGATGTGAAAACCCGACACTTTCACACTGTACAGTCGATCCATATATCTATAATTCACTGAATTTAGCATCTTTTAGCAGAATGTTGGGTCCGCATGAGTGCTTTAGGCTTAGTATATCATATATATGAGCCTTAAGAAGGGTTCGGAAGGGTGTTGCATCACAAAATCAAGCCAAACACACCAAGAGAGGTGTGCACGGCCGCACACTAGAGTGTACGGCCAGCCAGTCGCACACCTAACCGCAAACCCCCTCCAGCCTCACACATGACCCTATATATAGTAGAGGACCCCCCTTCCATTCTCTTTTGGCTGCACCTTCTCTCTCTCTCTACTTTCTCTCTCTAGAAACATCATCCAAGAACACTTAGAAGGCCTCCAAAACATGAAGAACATCATCTTTCAGCTTGTTATAGAGGTAAAACACTTGAATCTAAGCTTAAAACTCATAGTGTTCTTCGTGTTCTTCACCCCTTGAAGGAGTGTGCCCGCATACCTTCATCAGGTGGCCGCACACACTCAAAACATCCTCCAAAGTGAGGGTATGGCCTCTATAATTGATCTAAGACTTAGTTTGACACTTGAAACCCCTCAAAATCGACACATAGGACTCAAACAAGGAGTGTACGGCCGTACACACCCTCTTGACGGCCGCACACTCTAGTGTGCAGCCTCACACACAAGTCTGGCTGCATTCCCTAGCCGCACACTCACTTTTATGGCCATACACCCACTCTAGTACCCATATTTGGCCTTAAACTTGTAAGGATCACTAAGTACGAAACATGGGACACTTAATCCTAATGAATCAAAGTCTTTAGGGTGATTTCCCATCATGTTTAGTCATGAAACACCCTAGCCCTAACTCATATACGTGTCACCATATGATTAATAGCGACCACTGGTGTTCAGAGCATCCATTGACATTCAGCACTCATATCGATCGCACACTCGAACCCTACGTTAAACGGTGAGTTCATACCCCTTAATCAACCTTTTAAATGTTTTTATACGCTTTTATGGGGGAGAATACAAGTTGAATCAAACAAGTTATGGTACTAATCATATGTGATTTATAACTTGTTACCAAAAGGATTTTCTATACTTTCAAATTACCTTGCCAACAAAATTGTTTTAAATGTTTATCAAACTCATTTTCATGTTTAATTGTTCTAAAACTATTTTTCAATGCTTTTAAACTCATTTTATTTCCAAATCATATCTACACTAATATATTTATATATGTAAGGATTGAAGGACTTAGAACTAATAGCTCACCTTATTTCTTGTTCTTGTTTGATTGTGGACTTAGGGTATTCTGTTATCTGTCCGACTGTCGTTGAATTCTTAGTTATATACCATATATATTTGTGTTGGATATAAAAGTCTTCACTTCAATTCAACACCTTTGTGTATCAAAGGCATTCAACCAACATCTCTATTTAACTATAATAGGTATAGTTAAGGATTACCACTCATTACTAAATGCTACTATGATACTCACTATGGTCAGTACAGTTACGAGTCTATACGTACTATACACTATACGAAGAGATACTATAAACTATACGAAGAGAACACTATATACTACATGAAGAGAATACTATACACTATACGAGAAAATATATACTAAAATAGAATGTGATGGCACTATTTCTCGATACGACACTTCGCTATGCGATCGTCGTGTAACTAGAGCCTCCTGGAGGGAGAGCGAACAGTATGTGTATAGATCTATACGGGATGGACACTCCCACATTCGGACTGCTAGCTACAGTCCGAGCCGGCTAGGCCCAGGGATAACAAAACATCACTACACTACTTATGACCTGGAGGGTCAACTGTTATACTACTGTCACTCAGCATGGTTACAAGTTCACATTCAGACCTTAACTAACACATTAAGAATTAAAAATAAAACAGACTCCCCGAGATGTATACACATTTAATACCACTTGGAGCTTGCACCTCTACTACATTCAGCCGACAGTGATACTGCTAGGGTAAAACTCTATTTTTCTTAATTATTTTATATGAATGAAATATAAAACTATATTTTTACATTGCTAGTTTCATTGGAGGAAACCTGTACATTTTCAAAGAATCAAGCCGGTAAATAACCGAGTCTTAGTAGCAGACTACTTTTGCTGGAAAATATAGGATTTTTTAGGGATCGCACCATTTTCAAAACGTGATAACAATTACTGTATAACTAAATTTTTAAACACTTTTATTCAAGCAATGACACTAAATACTTATGAACTCACCAGCTTTATGATGATACTCATTTTCAAAGTAACTTGTATTCTTAGGTCATCAGTAGACAGGTACAAATGCAGCTTTTTAGAAGATTGTGCATATACAAGACTCATCTTTTATTTTGATTATACTTTTGTTTTCTATCTAATTGTACAGAACACGCTTGTATTACAATTATTATAATAATAAAATGGATGTTATTGCTTGACTTTACTATTATACTGTCACACCCCCAAACCAGAATGGCAGAAACATTCGGGGGTGGATGACTTCACGTAGTACCATAATAATTGAATATTGTAAAGAAAGTAACACAACCATCATATATATAATAAAAATGTATATTGTTGCGTTATACATATTTCCAATATGATGATGTAAATATTTAATAATAAACGTCCTTAATGTTCCTCCTTCAAAAGCTGGTGGTTACCTGTATTACTGATTCCCTGAGAAATACAAGTGGTTTTGAAAAAGTGTCAACAATTAAATTGGTGAGTTCATAAGTGTTTTGTATTGAAAAGTATGTCCTTTTGGTAGAAAATCGATGAACGAGGTTTTCAGAAAATCCAATATTTTCTATAACTAGTTTGAAAAGTTCCCAAAGTTGGAGTGCGTTAGTATTTTTTGTACTTGAATGATAAAGATAAACTTTGTGCTCAAAATAATGTAGAAACTGAGTGCATATATGAATCTCGTAAATCAAACTTGTTTTTATACTTTCATGTGAGTCTTATAACCATACTATTGACACAGACTGCCTGTAACAACATTCTTCAGGTGTTATAGTGTTATGACGTTTGTCACCCCAGACCTGCCGGTCTAACTATAGCTAATAGTTTAGGTGCGGGGTTGTCAATCCCGTATAGATCTATACACAAGTATCACGCTCTCCCTCTACGAGATTATGGTATATAATACAGGACTTAAAATGCATACATAAGAGTACGTTGAAGTTTTAATATCTCACATCACTTAGTATAAATAGATTTACGATAAGAAAGACTTTACTTCATTTTTGTTGAAAGCATTTCGTTTTTCAAGATATATATGTAAGAATGTATAAATAACTTGCTAACTATACCCATTATAGTTTTTCAGAAAGTATGTTCCATTTGGTGAAAATAACTTGATGATATACTAACCTTATATGTAAAGTAAGATGTTGGTATCGATAATTAATAAGATAGAAGTTGCATTTATGTTTATAAAACGAGACGTTTACTTGTATTCCCCCCCCCCCCCCTAAAACATGAAAAGACTTGAAAAGTAGGGGTATGAACTCACTTGTTTGGTTTGAAGAGGGTGGGGCTAGAGTCGAGTAGAACTTCAACCGCGGAAAGCTGCGTCTTTGAGCTCTTCGGCGATCTCGGTAGCGTAGAACCTTCGTCGGGGACTCGAGTGCGGAAATCGAGGGCGTCGGGACAGCTTCTGGTGCTTGAAAGTATGTGGGAGTAAGTGGAAGTTTGAGAAGGTGTGCCAAAATCCGTAGCTCATGCCTTCTATTTATAGTGTTGGAAAGGCGAGTACGCTGGGCGTACCACCGAAGTATGCTGGGCGTACTTCGGTTACGCTGGGTGTAACTTTGCGTCATGGCTTACGACTCGAGTCTAGCTAGGCATAGAGCTGCAACCGATGGGACTCGACCCTGCAGCTGAGTACGCTGGGCGTACGCCTACATTACGCTCGGCGTAATCCTGGCTTCCATCTTCTAAATTCCGTAACTTTCGCGTACGGGCTCCGTTTTTCGCGTTCTTTATAACCACGCATAGGTGAGATTATGCTCTACAACTTTCATTTAGACTCCATCGGCTAGTTTTGACTTTATTTTTAATTATATGTTTTTAACAGGCCGGGACTGCTAAAGTCCGTTAAAAATTCATAGTTTCTTTATTCGACGTCGGTTTTCGTTTGTCTTTTTATCATTTTACTCCTAGTGTGGAGACCTTCAACTTTCGTTTAAGTTGTGATAGCTAAATAACGCTCGATCTTAAATTCGAGTTTTTAGCCCTCTACTACTGTTACAAAACTTAGAAAATTCGTAACTTCTTTATACGAGATCCAATTTGGTCGATCTTTTTATGTACGTTTACAGTTTAACAAACTCTACAACTTTTGTTTAGATACTTAAGGCTAAAATGCATTTTATTGTAATTTCATTTTTTACGTTAAATAATGTTTTATCGGTGTGTCGTAAATATTCGAGTCGTTATAATTTCTTCAATATAACCCAGTTTCGAATGTTCTTTATGTTTTTGGAAACCTTGGCACGATATCTAACATTTGATGCATCCCAATTTAGATATTTGAACACTTTATTTTTGAGGTTAATTTCGTTGATTCCAAATAGTTTTCGTTGTATTTGACTTTTGAGTGTTACATTGCTTTTGGAAAATATAGGGTTGTCACATCATCCCCCCATTAGGGGAATTTCGTCCCGAAATTTAATCTAAGATAGAGTTTACAGGTTAGGAAAAAGATGCGGGTACTTTTGTTTCATCTGATCCTCACGTTCCTACGTGTATTCAGGTCCTCGCTTGGCATTCTAGCGGACCTTTACAATAGGTATGCGGCTATGTTTAGTCCTTTTTATTTCCCGATCCATGATCTCTACTGGTTATTCTACGAATTGGAGATTCTCATTTACTGCAATTTCGTCTAGAGGGATGACAAGGGTCTCATCGGACAAGCACTTCTTTAGGTTTGATATGTGAAAGGTAGGGAGTACGTTGTGGAGCTCCTGAGGTAATTGAAGTTTGTAAGCCATTGGACTGATCCTGGCAAGGATCTCGAATGGTCCGATGTATTTTGGGTTCAGTTTCCCACGCTTTCCGAAGCGTATTAACCCCTTCCAGGGCGAGACTTTTAGTATGACTCGATCTCCAACCTGGAACTCCAAGGGTTTCCGTCTTTTATCCGCGTAACTCTTTTGTCTGTCCCTTGATGCTTTCAGACGTTCTCGGATCTGCATAATTTTCTCCGTAGTTTCCCTTATGATTGTTGGTCCAGTGAGCGTGTTGTCTGTTGCTTGTCCTTTTGCTAGTTGAGTGTCCCCCACTTCAGCCCAGCACAGTGGTGACCTGCATTTACGGCCGTAGAGGGCTTCAAACGGGGCAGCCTTGATACTAGTGTGGTAGCTATTGTTGTACGAGAACTCGACCAAGGGTAGATGGGCATCCCATGCTTTGCCAAAATCGATTACGTAAGACCTCAACATATCCTCTAGGGTTTGTATGGTTCTCTCACTCTGGCCGTCAGTTTGTGGGTGATAAGCGGTACTCATGTCTAGTCTTGTTCCTAGAGCTTTTTGTAGTGACTGCCACAACCTTGAGGTGAATCTACTATCTCGGTCCGAGATAATGGATATGGGCACACCATGCAGTCGTACAATTTCTCTGAGGTATGTTCTAGTTTGCTTCTCCAATTTATTCGTCTCTTTGATCGGTAGGAAGTGCGCTGATTTAGTTAACCTATCGACGATTGTCATGGTTAAAGACTTCACTCTGCGGCCCGAGTATTCCTTCCGGCTGAGTGCATCGGCCACCACGTTAGCGTTTCCGGGATGATATCGAATTTCGCATTCATAATCATTTAGTAGTTCTACCCACCGTCTTTGTCTCATGTTGAGTTCTTTCTGGTTGAGGATATGCTGGAGGCTTTTATGATCGGTGAAGATTGTACATTTTGTGCCGTAGAGATAGTGCCTCCATATCTTTAGAGCGAAGACGACTGCTCATAGCTCAAGATCGTGCGTCGTGTAGTTTACTTCGTGTGTCTTTAGTTTCCTTGAGGCGTAGGCGATGACCTTCCCTCGTTGCATCAGGACACACCCTAGTCCTTGGTTTGATGCATCGTAATAGACTACGAAGTCCTCTGTTCCTTCTGGCAAGGTTAGGATGGGCGCACTACATAAGGCTCGCTTTAGTGTCTGAAACACGATGTCTTGTTTTTCTCCCCAGTCGAAGGTCACACTCTTCTGAGTTAGGGTGGTGAGTGGCTTGGCAATCTTTGAAAAGTTATGTATGAACCTTCGGTAATACCCGACGAGTCCCAAAAATTACCGGATTTCTGTAGGGGTTCTTGGAGTCGTCCAACTCTCTATTGCCTTGATCTTAGAAGGGTCCACGTGTATCCCCTCCTTGCTTACTACATGTCCTAGGAAATCCACTTCCCGAATCCAAAATTCGCACTTTGAAAATTTTGCGTAAAGCTTCTCTGCCCTCAATGTTTCCAAAACTTGGCGGAGGTGTTGGCTGTGTTCTTCCTGGCTTCTTGAATAGATAAGTATATCATCTATGAACACGATCACAAATTTATCCAGGAAGGGACGACATAATCGGTTCATCAAGTCCATGAACATCGCTGGAGCATTTGTATTACTACAAACTCGTAGTGACCATAGCGTGTTCGGAAAGCTGTTTTGGGGATGTCTCCTTCCAGTACTCGCAGTTGGTGATAACCAGATCTTAGATCGATCTTTGAGAAGTAGCTCGCTCCCTGTAGTTGGTCGAACATATCGTCTATGCGCGAAAAGGGATATCGGTTCTTGATCGTGAGTTTGTTCAACTCCTGGTAATTGATGCACATGTGAAACGATCCGTCCTTCTTCTTCACGAATAGGACCGTTACTCCCCATGGTGAGAAGCTCGGTCTGATGAAGCCCTTGCTCAGCAGTTCATTTAATTGACTGGACAGTTCCTGCATCTCGGCTGGGGCTAAACGGTAAGGCGACTTTGCTACTGGAGTAGCTCCGGGGATTAAGTCGACAGAACTCGACTTGGCATTCTAGTGGAATTCCTGGAAGGTCTTCTGGGAAAATGTCTGGGAAGTTGCAGACTTCCGGAATGTCGTTAATGTTCTTTGGTTCTTGTTTCTGGTCTACTACGTGGGCTAGAAAGGCATGGTATTCTTTCCGAAGATATTTTTGTGCTTTAACACAGGAGATGATTTGTAAATTTGAACTAGGTTTGTCTCCATATATGACAAGGGTTTCGCCGTTGGGTAGATTAAGACGAACGGCCTTTTCGTGACAAAGAATATCGACATGGTGAAGTCTCAACCAGTCCATACCGATGATTACATCAAAACTTCTTATCGAAATGGGCATAAGGTCGATTTGAAATAAGTGTTCGTTTAAATTTAATGTGCACCCTACGTACATATCGCTTGTGCTTTCCGTTTTACCGTTAGCCATTTCTACAGTGAATATTTTATTGAGTTGTTGGGATCTTTGATTAAGTAGGTGTTTGAATTTATGACTTACAAAACTTCTCTCCGCACCGCAGTCAAAGAGTATGCATACATAAATGTTGTCGAGGAGAAACGTACCCGTAACCACCGTTGGGTCAGCTATTGCTTCA
This sequence comes from Lactuca sativa, assembly GCF_002870075.4. Taxonomy (NCBI): domain Eukaryota; kingdom Viridiplantae; phylum Streptophyta; class Magnoliopsida; order Asterales; family Asteraceae; genus Lactuca; species Lactuca sativa. Next base: position 213,095 of record NW_026440194.1, on the reverse strand, counting down.
TTTTGACCTATCGCCGACACTCTCCCAACACCACCAACATTTCTTCCCTTGGGGTAGTCCCTCTTGAAGTGTCCAGTTTCTCCACACCCATAACATGCCTGGCTTATCCCAGTACCAGGAACTTGAGTGACTGGTCGCGCTGGTGCCTTAAAGAAACGGGCAGTGTGCCCTTTCCTGTCGCAGTTTTTACAGTGCATCTCGCGGCAATTACCGTGGTGATGGTAGTTGCATCTGCTGCACTTGGGCAGGTTCCCCGCATATTGTTTTGTTGGCGCAGGGGTAGCAGGAGTTGTAGTGGGAGTAGTAGCAGCATGAACCGCCACCATTTGTTTCTTTGAAGGTTCTTGCGAAGTTTGCCCCTTTCTCAAGTTCCAGAATTTCTTGTTGTTGTTGTTGTTGGCATTGTTATCGTTGTTGTTGTTCCCTTTGGTTATTTCAGCCACGATAGCTGTGACTCCTTGACAGACACCATGATCAACGAGAGATTGCGCTAGTTCCTTGGCGCTGTCGAAGGTCATGGGTTTGGAAGCTAACACACTTCCTCGAAGTTGGGGTGATAGTCCCAGATGTACCTCTCCACCTTTTGGCTTTCCAGGATCAACATCCCTGGGCAAAGTGTTATCAAGTCACTAAATCTTTTGGTGTAGCCTGCGATGTCCGAGCCTACTATCGTAAGGCCCCACAGTTCCTGTTCGAGCTTCTGAATCTCGCCTCTTGGGCAGTACTCTCGTAGGAGCATTCGTTTCAAGTTTTCCCAGCCCATGGAGTTCGCCACCACTAGGGTTAGTGTCTTGACGTGGCCGTTCCACCATGTCAGGGCGCGTTCAGAGAAAGTAAAAGCAGCAAATTTTACTTTTCTTTCTTCAAGGCATGCGCAAATTTCGAATACAGCTTCGGTTTTCTCTATCCATTGGGATAGAGCCAACACTCCCCCAGTCCCATAAAAGGGAATAGGTTTTCCATTGGTGAAGTCCTTGTAAGTACATACCCCAGAACGACCTTGGCTTTGGCCATTTGTAAAGCTGTTTATTCCTCCTCCCGACTCGTTGTTGCTCATTTGAGCCATCGCTGCGGTTACAGCGGCTGTTACAGCAGTTTGGAACATAGCTGCATCCATAATTGGAGGGGGCGGTGGAGGTGGTGCTGGAGTTGATTTTATGCGTGCTGATCTACGAGGAGGCATGGTCTGTAGAGAAAATAAGAATGAATACTATAAGTTTCTAATGTTTTGACAATCGTGTACTAGAGGGTTAGTTGTATCTTGTAATTTGTTTTGACTTTAGTTTATGGTTTCAAAGTAGGTATAGCAATTTAGTTAATCCCATAAGTTTCGAGAGGTATATAAAGAAGTACTTCATATATATATATATATATATATATATATATATATATATATATATATATATATATATATATGTCACACCTAAGGTGTGTTACATTATGCTTCATGCTTAGGAAAATTCGACCTATCTAAAGGTCTCCGATTACAGATACAAAGGAAATAAGAGAAAACCTTTATCCGAGGTCCTATTCTATATCAAAATTGTTGGAGTTGAGCAAGTTCTACTTGCGGCGTGTTGTACGTTTGGAGCTAGATTCGGCATCCGACTGCTTGACTCCCATCAAGCGCCTTTCAAGATCTGCTTGTTGTTCCTTCATCTCTCTTATTTCTGCTAGTGCGGTCACCATTTGATTCTGAAGCGTCCCTGTGTAGATTTGGGTGTTTTCGTGTAGTCCTTCCAGACGACGGATGTCTGCGGCGTTACCCTGAGTAGCAGCATTGATCTCGCGAACTCTGGCTACTTGCTTGTCCGCATGGTAGTTCTGGGTAGCTATAATGCCCACAATAATAGGAAGTGCTCGATCAGCTGAGCCTCCCCCGCTGACATTGTAAAAATCTCGACACATGCCGAAAGGAGGGCGTACACCTAGTTGGCGGCTCCAGTAGTAGAGATGGCTTCCCCAGATAGGGATGGGTCCTGGTTGATATGGTCTGACTTCGGGAGGATGAGGAGCGGGAGGGTCGATTACTTTCGGCTCGGAGTCGGTCCCACTAGTAACTTCCTCGACCTCCTCGTCGACTTCGAATTCCTCTCCGACTTCGACTTCGAATTCTTCTTCGACTTCCTCTTCGATTTCCTCCAGGTCTTCTTCTATCCATCCGCCGTTGCCTTGGTTTGGGTAGTAGGGATCTCCCGGTAAATGGAATCCAGCCATTTGTCTGTACTAGGATAGAGGTATGAGAATTTTATAAGAAAAGAAATTTCTATTTAACGACATCCTACGTTTAACTATATCTTACGGTGTGCAAGTTTTTCATTGTACTATTATTTTATAATAATACTCCTATAGTATTCCTAATTGGCGAATCTTAAAAGAATTTTTTATTTGGTAAGTTTTTGGCTTGCTGTCCACTACGACCATTCCTCGACGTACGTTGGTCAAATCCAGGATAAATATAGTTGATCAGGCTATATTTATTCTCGATTTGATTACATACCCCGAGGCCCAATCGTAGTGTCGCAACTTGCCTTAATACTTTTTAGAAAACTTGTCATGATACAAGACTGATACATGCAAGTAAAAATGTATATTTTTAAAAGAAAATATATTGTTTATGAAAAACGTTTTGTCAGAGGGTTTTTGGTCCCCTTTGCACTTATAGTTTGTATATCTTATATGGTTCGATATACTTAGTTCACTATAAACAATGCTCTGATACCAATCTGTCACACCCCCAAACCAGAATGGCGGAAACATTCGGGGGTGGATGACTTCACGTAGTACCATAACAATTTAATATTGTAAAGAAAGTAACACAACCATCATATATATAATAAAAATGTATATTGTTGCGTTATACATATTTCCAAAAGAATATTACAATATGATGATATAAATGTTTAATAATAAACGTCCTTAGCGTTCCTTCTTCAAAAGCTGGTGGTTACCTGTATTACTGATTCCCTGAGAAATACAAGTGGTTTCGAAAAAGTGTCAACAATTAAATTGGTGAGTTCATAAGTGTTTTGTATTGAAAAGTATGTCCTTTTGGTAGAAAATCGATGAACGAGGTTTTCAGAAAATCCAATATTTTCTATAACTAGTTTGAAAAGTTCCCAAAGTTGGAGTGCGTTAGTATCTTTCGTACTTGAATGATAAAGATAAACTTTGTGCTCAAAATAATGTAGAAACTGAATGCATATATGAATCTCGTAAATCAAACTTGTTTTTATACTTTCATGTGAGTCTTATAACCATACTATTGACACGGACTGCCTGTAACAACATTCTTCAGGTGTTGTAGTGCTATGACGTTTGTCACCCCAGACCTGCCGGTCTAACTATAGCTAACAGTTTAGGTGCGGGGTTGTCAATCCCGTATAGATCTATACACAAGTATCATGCTCTCCCTCTACGAGATTATGGTATATAATACAGGACTTGAAATGCATACATAAGAGTACGTTGAAGTTTTAATATCTAACATCACTTAGTATAAATAGATTTACGATAAGAAAGACTTTACTTCATTTTTGTTGAAAGCATTTCGTTTTTCAAGATGTATACGTAAGAATGTATAAATAACTTGCTAACTATACCCATTATAGTTTTTCAAAAAGTATGTTCCATTTGGTGAAAATAACTTGATGATATACTAACCCTTATATGTAAAGTAAGATGTTGGTATTGATAATTAATAAGATAGAAGTTGCATTTATGTTTATAAAACAATACGTTTACTTGTATTGTACTTGTATTCCCCCCCCCCCTAAAACATGAAAAGACTTGAAAAGTAGGGGTATGAACTCACCTTCGTCGGGGACTCGGGTGCGGAAATAAAGTGCGTCGGGACAGCTTCTGGTGCTTGAAAGTATGTGGGAGTAAGTGGGAGTTTGAGAAGGTGTGCCAAAATCTGTAGCTCATGCCTTCTATTTATAGTGCTGGAAAGGCGAGTATGTCACACCCCAAAACCAAGAACGGCGGAAACGTTCTGGAGCGGAGGACGTCATGTACAGTATCACAACAATGTAAAGTAGTAAACAAGCAACAACATCATCCATTGCATTAATAATAGAATTATTATACAAGTGTGTTCTGTCAAATTTTGATAAACACTAAAGCATAAATCAAAATGAAAGATGATTCTTCAACGAGCTCCATCTTCCCTAGTCCTTGCATCGGTACCTGTCTATGATGACCTGAGGATACAAGTAATTTTGAAAGCGAGTATCAGCTTTGAAGCTGGTGAGATCATAAGTATTTTAGTGTCTTAATTTGTATGTAAGAATTTGTAAGTATTAAAATGTATATGAACTGTAAGTGTAAAAATGTTCGTAAAACATCTGTAAACGTTTGAAAAACCCTAGAAATCCCTATGATTCCTACTATTATGTAAAGTGTGTCTTCTACCAAGACCTAACTGTTCTCAATGTAGTCTTCTACCAAGACTTAACTGTTCTAAATGTTCGTTTCATGTAAAAGTGTGTAATTTTCCCAAGTGTAACTATCATTAACAAAATATAGTTTTTACATTAAGTGTTTAAGTGAAATGATCACTAAATATATGTACAAGGAAAATTAATGTAGTACTAAAATGTAGCGCTATAAGAACTACTGCTATACTAACTACCTTAAACCGGATTTATATTAAGGCATCATGTGATTAATTGTACCATACTATTCACTGGTAACAACGACATACGAATGGTCGTAAAACGGAATGACGTTTGGCACCCGCAGACCTGCAGGTCTGGCTGTAGCTAGCAGCAAGGTGTAGGATAGTCAATCCAGTATAGATGTATACGCAAACTCACGCTCTCCCTCCAAGAGAATTCTGGCTACAACTCGGGCCATGACATTTAAGGCATGCTCCGATACAGTGGATCACAACTATTAACATATTCATGTATATGTAATGTAATGAACTGTTCTAGCTGTAATGTACGTGCTCTCTACCTAGCAAGTATAGTAATGTACTCGTTCTAGTATCGTTGTATATGTTCTCTTCCTAGTATAGTTGTATATGTACTCATAGTAATGAAATGTTCTAGCTATAATGTATGTGCTCTCTATCTAGCAAGTATAGACTCATGAATGAATTGACTCATTGTATGATATCGCGTTCTAGTAATAGTTCTAGTATCTTCCTAAACTACTCATACGGTAGTTTACTAGTAATCTAACTGTGACGTATGAACATGGATGTATACCCTTGCTACCCAAGGGCATGGGATGAACTGGAGGACCTTTTATGACTATATATGTACACATGATATATAACTAATATTTAAACGACCTTCGGACGAGTACCCGATATCCCACCAGACCACATCCAAATCGAGAAAAAGGAAATAGGGTGGATAGCCTTCCTAAGTCCTTTAAACATTGCTTACATAATTATACATATATAGGCATGCAATTTATAATATAAAAGCATGAAATAAGTTTTGTAAAAACCTTTAAACATAAATATTTTCTAAGAAAAGATCGACTTGATGTCGATCTATAAAAGGGTTTTTGAAGGCATGGGTTTGATAAAACGGTTTAGTATAAAGAAGCATTTGTTTGAAACACAAGTGTAAATGAGTTTGAAATGTAATATACAGAGTAAAATGTACAGTGTAAAAGGAGTTTTAAACATATAAAGTGTTTATGAAAATCATTTGAAGGAAACTGTTTGGTAAAACGGATAATGAGTAGTAAATCATTTAAATGCTGCTTATTAATCACATGTGATTGATATAATAAGTGGCATGATTCTACTTGTATCCCCCCCTCATAAAACATTTAAAAGTAGTTAAAACGTTGATCAAGGGGTATGAACTCACCTGTTGTGGGTGATACGGATGAACTGAAGAGGTAGGACTGCTAGGTGTCAAGTCAAGTCTTGAGCACACTTATGATCCTAGTTAACATATAATTTCACATATATGTAACAAATTAGTCTATAAACAACTAATAAACAAGTCAAGACACCCTAGGACATGCTAAACACCTTTATCAAGTGTTATTAGCCTCTAGGATTGCATCTAAGTGTTTGTAGGGGAAGCTATTGTGTGTAGGGCTCAAGGAATACTCCACCATGAGGTTCATGACCCTAATGACCCTACTAAGTGAGTTCACGGTCGTAAACTCATGAGTTTACGGCCGTTAGCTCACACTTATGTTACCATTTGATGTTTGATGCTCTATAAGGCCCTAATAAGCATTTCTACTTAATGGCTTGGTCTATGGAAGAGTTTAGGGCATAATATAACTCCTTTTAGGAGTTTACGGACCTGGGACCATATTCCCTTGGAGTTTACGGCCGTAAACTCCCTTGGAATGATGTTTTTGATGCTTTCAAGTCCCATACTCATATAGGATATGTTCTAGGCAATTGTTCAAGGCTTTAGGAGGAATTATGGCACCATTTGGCACCATTTATTGGAGTTCACGGCCCTAGAACCTTTTGGGCCGTGAACTCTCTTTCTCCCTTGAATTTTAATTGATTTGGTGGTCTAAACATGTAATGTAGGCTTCTAGTTTGAGATCCGAGGCTTTGAGGAGCATTGGGACTCTTTTGGCCCTTAAAATGGAGTTTACTCCCCAAGTGTTCTTGGGCGGTAAACTCCCAAATCTTGGGGTTTTGGATTGTTTTCTAGTCCTAAATACATTTATAAATAAGCGTAAGTTTGTTACTTATCATGGGGAAACGACTAGGTAGCATTTAAGCCTCATTTTGGAGTTTACTCTCCAAGAACGTTCTTGGGCGGTAAACTCCCGAATCTCACAGATTTAATATGTAATCTAAGTTATTAAGCACATAATAAGCATTAGAAGACAACTAGAGAAGTGTACTCACGATTTGGGATAAAAACCCGAAGATCCGTGAGAGAGAAAACGGCTTTTCTCTAGTTGGAAATGCGAATAATGAATGAATTTGGTTCAGAATTCTATTTATAGTCCTGAGATATTTTTGGCAGAAAATATTTTTATTCTCGGAATGAACTCTACTATCCTAGAGTATTGGAATAATAGTGTTGCACTAAACCCTAGTGCATCCACTCTCCTGATATCTCCTTAAGTGTAAATCCTGAAAAACTGCCAAACTTATACTCGAAGTCTGGAATTTCACTGTAACTGTTCTAACTTCTATTGGATTGATATGGTTTGTTCAGAATGGAAATTTCGGGTTGTCACATCATCCTCCTATTGAAGGGAATTTCGTCCCGAAATTAGAATTTAGGCAAGGAAGTTGGTACGAATGATCGAGTCGTGAGGAGGAAACTTCCTAATTGATTGGTTCTAGCGCACCTAAGTGAAATCGGGTTCTTGGTTGGAAATCCAACGAACCTTCACTAACTGGCGACGGCGTTGCTTCGTCCGCTTGACCTATCGGTCGAGGGTCACTACGGTTCTAATACGAAGGCGACGATCTCGACGAGTGGACTTACAAGAGTCCTAACGGAAAGGTATGGTTTCATGATCGAGACGCTAAGAGTATAATGTACGTTACTGAGTTCGCGAAGTAGGTCTAGTTTGTGCGAGGAACAGGACCGATTCTGATAAGAATCTCGGAGGTCCTAACTATATTGGATTTAGCTTTCCACGCGATACGAAGCGTATTAAGCCATTCCCAGAGTGAGTTCTCCTAAAGAACTTGGTCACTCACTTGGAATTCCAAAGATTCCTTTTCTTGCTTAACTTCCCAGTCAAAGGCCACCCCTTGTTGGGTCAAAGTCGTACGGGTTTCTGTAATTTGCGAGGAGTTCTGAATGAGCTATGACAGTAGGTCTGTAAGACCTAGAATTTGGCGAATGTCTGTCGGCGTCTCTGGTGTCGACAAATTCTCAACAGTTTTGACAAATTGTAAGAGTACTCAAAATTTCCCACATCACTAACAGTGTGTCATAGGAATTTGACTCTTCAATTTCAAAACTCGTGCCTAGAGAACTTCGCGAAAAGTACCTCTGAAGGTAATGTTTCCATGGGTTCCTTCTTACTACAAGGGTAGATAAGTAAGTCATTACATGGAGAAATGACGAACGGATCCAAGTAAGAAAGACATACTCTATTCGTTTAGCTCATGAAAGCTATGGGCGTATTGGTCCTATCCGAAGGGTATCACTACGGACTCGAAGTGTCCGCATCGAGTTCGAAAGATAGTCTTCCGGACATCCTTCCCTAACACTCGAACTGGTGATATTCGGATCTCAGATCCATTTCTGAAAGTAATTCTTTCCTTGCATTTGCTCAACCATTTCATCTATGCAAGGCAGAGATAACGATTTTTAATGAAAAATCTTGACGGAGTACTCGATAGCCGAGGTACATACGATGCGATCCGTCGATCTCTGGAAGAATATGACTGGGGGTTCTCCAGGGTGAGAAGCCTAGTCTTCTTATTCTATTTCTGTGTAGTTCGTTAAGTTGTCTGGGCTGTTCTTGTATCTCCATAGGTGTTTAGACTGTAGGCGATCTGTTTACAAGACTCATACTGGGTTCTAAGTTTGTTCACATGGCGATGCGATTACTCGTAGGCTTAGGCAGTTCTCCGTCCTGAAGTTCATATTAGAATTCATACATGGTTTCACAATCACAATTTCATGTATACGAGTCGTATATAATTAAGATTGAAAAGGTAGTCGAATAACTGATTCTTCTTTAAGCTCACATCCCATCGGGGAAAAAGAAGTTAAAGTGGAATCATCAATTCTAAACATGTAGAACCTTGATTATATATCACTCTTATGCATACATTCCTCAGTAATAGATCAATCGTATAAATCCTTGGATTGAATTTGACGTACTGCAAGAGTGGTACTTCGGGGGTTTCTTTGGAAAAGAAAAGAACTAAGAGGTACTACTGGCATGAGTACTTCGGTGTTCTGAAATGACTGTTTCGCTAAAAATACGTTTACTGATAAAGAGACGTATGCATGAAGCTGTTTTCGTGAGGATCAAATTGAATCGAGTCGTATGATAATGTCGGAATCATACTGAAACTTAAAGACATTAGATTTGAACATAAGACGTTTACAGACAAAACACAACTGTGCAACCATGAACAGAGTTACAGTACTTTAGACTTATGACAAGACTGTTGCTGCGAATAAGGTATACTACAAAAGACAAGTATACGCAGCACGAGCATCCCTATACAGACAGGATCTCGCAAAAGGTAAGACTCTAGTTGCACTAGTTCTGGATAGTTTATAAGTCTGTTACAACAACACACCTGAATTACATTGACGAGGGTTCCGGCGTAGGCTCTCCTGCAGCTGTGATCCTGAGAATCTTCCCATCAGCACCCGAGTTCTTTGCTATCGGGTAATCATTCTTGAAGTGTCCGATTTCACCGCATTGGTGACATATCTGGACAACACCAATATTGGTGGTGGATGTGAGGTGTTTAGACAGTGTTATGTGGACACGAGTGCCTTCCTCATTACTCCACCTTGGAAATTGCTTCCTAAAGCGTTCGGCTTTATAACTACTCTCGTGTGTAGGGTTAGTCCCGATGAAAGGGACTTGAGTGATGGGTTGTGCCGGTGCTCCACAGCCACGAGCATGGTGCCCTATTTTTAGGCAATTGCAACACTGCATCTCATGGCAAGCCCCATGATGATGGAAACTACACTTATCACACTTCGGGAGTTTTCCCTTGTATGGCCTACTCGGTACTGGGATGGCAGGGGTTTCCACTTGTTGTTGTTGCATAGCCAGCCTTTGGGATTTCTTGCGTTCTTTCTGGGCTTGACGCTTTCGTTTCTTGTTCTCTGTCTTTCGGCTTTGTGAGCCTGTAACTATTACTGTTTGGCGACTTCCTGGATTGATACTACGATTGGAATCTTCAATCCCAACATCAGCATTGCTTGTGCTGATAGCGCTACGGTGCGCAAGGAGAGCTGTCACGGCAGCCATCACGACAGTTGTAACTGTGGTTTGGAAGGTAGCAGCGTCTATAGGAAAGGTAGAGGTTTCGTTGTCCTACTGATTGTTTCCGGATGACGACATGATTCTATAATACGAAAGATAAGCAATTTGTGAGCGATTCTGGTTGACCCTAGGTGTACGGCGATTGTTCAATCAAAGAGTAAGAGTATGTTCTCGAAAGTTTGACCTACATCCCTATGATGCAGTCCTAACACGGAAATGGAAGTATGATCGCGAAGGTTTGACCTACATCCCTATGATGCAGTCCTAGTAATGAGTAGAAGTAAGTTCGTAGAATGGTCTCAAGACGTTTGTCGTTCAAGCCGAGGTATCGATGGTTGGCGAATAACATGATCCAACCACTAAAAGAGACTTGGAAATGTCTCCGGATCTAACTTGCTATAGTCCAATGACTTGACTAAAGCATGTTGCAGATAGACTCTAATGAAATAATGATAAGAGTACTTGAATGAAGAATGACACAGAAGTTAGTCGTCTGTCGAAATCTTTGATAATCATGACGTAAAAGATTCGGGGAAATGACCTTGTAAAGGTCTTACATCATATCCAGAGAAGATAATTCTTGACAGCATAAGGACCTCACCTAAAGTACTTACAGTACAAGGTAATTTCATAGAAAATGCCACATCGGGCGTAGACAGAAAAACGATTCCTTTTAACAAGGAAAATTAAGTAAAACGTCTACTACTGGCGACGGTCATCCCTCTGGTGAACTCTCAGTTCAGCCAGTTGACGTTCTACATCAAGTAGGTGTCTTTCGTACACCCTTTGGCGTACTCGGAGCTCTATGACTTTGGCTCGTGATTCAGCCAGTGCTTGCAGCAGGGTTTCATGGTTTCTCTCTGATCTCTAGCGAGCATCTTCTAGACGAATGGCGCGGAGGATATGCATTCTCACATCGGTGACAACTTCGGTGATCTGATGTAGGGTTGTCCTGCCTTGAATCTCATTTCAGGCCACTCTGCGGACCAAGATTGGCAAGATTCTATCTGTTGAGCCCCCAATGCTTAGGTCATAAAAGCTTCGGTCGCCATTAAATGGAATGGGCTGATCTTGTCCTTGGCTCCATGTTTCCCAACATTCCACTCACCCAAGGGTCGGGCCATGAAAAGCCGGACGAGGGTTAGTAATTGGAACGGGAACTGCCTGGGGTAGGTTCTCAACCTCTGGTTCGGAGTTAGCATCGTCCGAAGGGTCTTAATCATGGTGATCATTCAAAGGGATAGGATGATCATTCTCTGGTTCTTCTCCAAACCAACCAGCTATGACCTCATTCAGAAGGTACTGGTTGCCGTGGGGATGGAGTCCATCCATGTTATTTATGCGAGAATTGGGGTAAGAAAATAATTATTATACGAACTATCTAGATAATTATTTAGAAAATCTTCATCACTTACATCGCTATTTGTGAAGTGCATACCAGTTATATGTAATCGACACAGGATAGGCCTTCGAATAAGTGATCTTAACTCCAAATTCACACAGAATCGGGGTGAAGTAAAATTTCACAGATTCTAAGTCTATAACATCCTAATTACATATATCCTTAGTGTATCCACTTAGCAACTATCAACTTAGTAATGAAGATCCCGTTTTAGTTCTCAAGTATAACGTACTTATAGTAACACCAAATACTCCTATAGTATTTTAAGTTTAATGTTATGTTCTATTGTTCTCATTGTGGTAGGGTTGGTAAGATTTTAGCATTGTTGCAACCACACAATTAAACTTAGGCATATGCCAGTCAACCCTCGGATAATATAGGTGATCAGGCTATATCTTCCCAGTTTTGACCATATGTCTCTAAGCCCACTTGTGTTGCCCAACAATCGTAATTCTTTTGTACTGTCCTAGTGACACTGATTTTAGTATGAATGTAGGCTCGTATACTTTATTAAATATTTTATTATTTAAAGTATAAACTCTTGGTCAGAGTACTTTTAATCCCTTATGTATTTATAGTTATTATATCTTTTATGGGTTGATATACTTAATTCACTATAAACAATGCTCTGATACCAATCTGTCACACCCCAAAACCAAGCACGGCGGAAACGTTCTGGGGCGGAGGACGTCATGTATAGTATCACAACAATGTAAAGTAGTAAACAAGCAACAACATCATCCATTGCATTATTAATAGAATTATTATACAAGTGTGTTCTATCCAATTTTGATAAACACAAAAGCATAAATCAAAATGAAAGATGATTCTTCAACGAGCTCCATCTTCCCTAGTCCTTGCATCGGTACCTGTCTATGATGACCTGAGGATACAAGTAATTTTGAAAGCGAGTATCAGCTTTGAAGCTGGTGAGATCATAAGTATTTTAGTGTCTTAATTTATATGTAAGAATTTGTAAGTATTAAAATGTATATGAACTGTAAGTGTAAAAATGTTTGTAAAACAACTGTAAACGTTTGAAAAACCCTAGAAATCCCTATGATTCCTACTATTATGTAAAGTGTGTCTTCTACCAAGACCTAACTATTCTCAATGTAGTCTTCTACCAAGACTTAACTGTTCTAAATGTTCGTTTCATGTAAAAGTGTGTAATTTTCCCAAGTGTAACTATCATTAACAAAATATAGTTTTTACATTAAGTGTTTAAGTGAAATGATCACTAAATATATGTACAAGGAAAATTAATGTAGTACTAAAATGTAGCGCTATAAGAACTACTGCTATACTAACTACCTTAAACCGGATTTATATTAAGGCATCATGTGATTAATTGTACCATACTATTCACTGGTAACAACGACATACGAATGGTCGTAAAACGGAATGACGTTTGGCACCCGCAGACCTGCAGGTCTGGCTGTAGCTAGCAGCAAGGTGTAGGATAGTCAATCCAGTATAGATGTATACGCAAACTCACGCTCTCCCTCCAAGAGAATTCTGGCTACAACTCGGGCCATGACATTTAAGGCATGCTCCGATACAGTGGATCACAACTATTAACATATTCATGTATATGTAATGTAATGAACTGTTCTAGCTGTAATGTACGTGCTCTCTACCTAGCAAGTATAGTAATGTACTCGTTCTAGTATCGTTGTATATGTTCTCTTCCTAGTATAGTTGTATATGTACTCATAGTAATGAAATGTTCTAGCTATAATGTATGTGCTCTCTATCTAGCAAGTATAGACTCATGAATGAACTGACTCATTGTATGATATCGCGTTCTAGTAATAGTTCTAGTATCTTCCTAAACTACTCATATGGTAGTTTACTAGTAATCTAACTGTGACGTATGAACATGGATGTATACCCTTGCTACCCAAGGGCATGGGATGAACTGGAGGACCTTTTATGACTATATATGTACACATGATATATAACTAATATTTAAACGACCTTCGGACGAGTACCCGATATCCCACCAGACCACATCCAAATCGAGAAAAAGGAAATAGGGTGGATAGCCTTCCTAAGTCCTTTAAACATTGCTTATATAATTATACATATATAGGCATGCAATTTATAATATAAAAGCATGAAATAAGTTTTGTAAAAACCTTTAAACATAAATATTTTCTAAGAAAAGATCGACTTGATGTCGATCTATAAAAGGGTTTTTGAAGGCATGGGTTTGATAAAACGGTTTAGTATAAAGAAGCATTTGTTTGAAACACAAGTGTAAATGAGTTTGAAATGTAATATACAGAGTAAAATGTACAGTGTAAAAGGAGTTTTAAACATATAAAGTGTTTATGAAAATCATTTGAAGGAAACTGTTTGGTAAAACGGATAATGAGTAGTAAATCATTTAAATGCTGCTTATTAATCACATGTGATTGATATAATAAGTGGCATGATTCTACTTGTATCCCCCCTCATAAAACATTTAAAAGTAGTTAAAACGTTGATCAAGGGGTATGAACTCACCTGTTGTGGGTGATACGGATGAACTGAAGAGGTAGGACTGCTAGGTGTCAAGTCAAGTCTTGAGCACACTTATGATCCTAGTTAACATATAATTTCACATATATGTAACAAATTAGTCTATAAACAACTAATAAACAAGTCAAGACACCCTAGGACATGCTAAACACCTTTATCAAGTGTTATTAGCCTCTAGGATTGCATCTAAGTGTTTGTAGGGGAAGCTATTGTGTGTAGGGCTCCAGGAATACTCCACCATGAGGTTCACGACCCTAATGACCCTACTAACTGAGTTCACGGTCGTAAACTCATGAGTTTACGGCCGTTAGCTCACACTTATGTTACCATTTGATGTTTGATGCTCTATAAGGCCCTAATAAGCATTTCTACTTAATGGCTTGGTCTATGGAAGAGTTTAGGGCATAATATAACTCCTTTTAGGAGTTTACGGACCTGGGACCATATTCCCTTGGAGTTTACGGCCGTAAACTCCCTTGGAATGATGTTTTTGATGCTTTCAAGTCCCATACTCATATAGGATATGTTCTAGGCAATTGTTCAAGGCTTTAGGAGGAATTATGGCACCATTTGGCACCATTTATTGGAGTTCACGGCCCTAGAACCTTTTGGGCCGTGAACTCTCTTTCTCCCTTGAATTTTAATTGATTTGGTGGTCTAAACATGTAATGTAGGCTTCTAGTTTGAGATCCGAGGCTTTGAGGAGCATTGGGACTCTTTTGGCCCTTAAAATGGAGTTTACTCCCCAAGTGTTCTTGGGCGGTAAACTCCCAAATCTTGGGGTTTTGGATTGTTTTCTAGTCCTAAATACATTTATAAATAAGCGTAAGTTTGTTACTTATCATGGGGAAACGACTAGGTAGCATTTAAGCCTCATTTTGGAGTTTACTCTCCAAGAACGTTCTTGGGCGGTAAACTCCCGAATCTCACAGATTTGATATGTAATCTAAGTTATTAAGCACATAATAAGCATTAGAAGACAACTAGAGAAGTGTACTCACGATTTGGGATAAAAACCCGAAGATCCGTGAGAGAGAAAACGGCTTTTCTCTAGTTGGAAATGCGAATAATGAATGAATTTGGTTCAAAATTCTATTTATAGTCCTGAGATATTTTTGGTAGAAAATATTTTTATTCCCGGAATAAACTCTACTATCCTAGAGTATTGGAATAATAGTGTTGCACTAAACCCTAGTGCATCCACTCTCCTGATATCTCCTGAAGTGTAAATCCTGAAAAACTGCCAAACTTATACTCGAAGTCTGGAATTTCACTGTAACCGTTCTAACTTCTATTGGATTGATATAGTTTGTTCAGAATGGAAATTTCGGGTTGTCACTGAGTACGCTGGGCGTACTTTGGTTACGTTGGGTGTAAGTTTGCGTCATGGCTTACGACTCAAGTCTAGCTAGGCGTAGAGCTGCAATCGATGGGACTCGACCCTGCACCTGAGTACGCGGGGCATATGCCTACATTACGCTGTGCATAATCCTAGCTTTCGTCTTCTAAATTCCATAACTTTCACGTACGGGCTCCGTTTTTCGCGTTCTTTATATCCACGTGTAGGTGAGATTATGCTCTACAACTTTCATTTTGACTCCATCGGCTAGTTTTGATTTTATTTTTAATGATATGTTTTTAATAGGCCGGGACTGCTAAAGTCCGTTAAAAATTCATAGTTTCTTTATGCGACGTCGGTTTTCGTTTGTCTTTTTATCATTTTACTTCTATTGTGGAGACCTTCAACTTCCGTTTAAGTTGCGATAGCTAAATAACGCTTGATCTTAAATTCGAGTTTTTAGCCCTCTACTACTGTTACGAAACTTAGAAAATTCGTAACTTCTTCATTCGAAATCCAATTTAGGCGATCTTTTTATGTACGTTTACAGTTTAACAAACTCTACAACTTTTGTTTAGATACTTAAGGCTAAAATGCATTTTATTGTAATTTCACTTTTTATGTTAAATAATGTTTTACCGGTGTGACGTAAATATTCGAATGGTTATAATTTCTTCAATATAACCCGGTTTCGAATGTTCTTTATGTTTTTGGAAACCTTGGCATGATATCTAACATTTGATACATCCCAATTTAGATATTTGAACACTTTATCTTTGAGGTTAATTTCATTGATTCCAAATAGTTTTCGTTGTATTTGACTTTTGAGTGTTATATTGCTTTTGGAAAATATAGGGCTGTCACATTTACACTGTTATGATACTGTACAAGACGTCCTCCACCCCAGAACGTATTCCGCAGTCCTTGGTTTTGGGGTGTGACAGCATAGACTTCTATTGTGGAAGTCAAGAATAAAGAAATGCTCCTCAAAGCTTTGCTAAATTGCGAAGACTACTTCGATTGTGTAACTCAAGAATTAAACAATGCTCATCAAAGCTTTGCTAAATTTAATAGACTTCTAATGTGGAACTCAAGAAATTAACAATGCTCATCAAAGCATTGCTTGAATTGCATAGACTTCTATTGTGGAACTCAAGAATTTTACAATGCTCATCAAAGTTTTGCTAAATTGCGAAGACGACATCTGTTGTAGAACTCAAGAATTAAACAATGATCATCAAAACTTTGCTAAATTCCATAGACTTCTAAAGTTGAACTCAAGAATGAAACAAAGCTCATCAAAGCTTTGCTTAAATTGCATACTTGTGGAACTCGAGAATTAAACAATGTTCATTAATGCTTTGCTAAATTGTATAGACTTCCAATGTGGAACCCAATAATGAAACAATCCTCATCAAAGCTTTGCTAAATTGCATAGACTTCTATTGTGGAACTCAAGAATCAAATAATGCTCATCAAAGCTTTGTTAAATTGCAAAGACTACTTTTATTGTGGAACTCAAAAATTAAACAATGCTTATCAATGCTTTTCTAAATTGCATAGACTTCTAATGTGGAACCCAATAATGAAACAATCCTCATCAAAGCTTTGCTAAATTGCATAGACTTCTATTGTGGAACTCAAGAATCAAACACATCAAAGCTTTGCTTAAATTGCAAAGACTTCTACTGTGGAACTCAAGAATTAAACAATGCTCATCAAAGCTTTGCTAAATTGCATA
Organism: Lactuca sativa; assembly: GCF_002870075.4. NCBI lineage: Eukaryota > Viridiplantae > Streptophyta > Magnoliopsida > Asterales > Asteraceae > Lactuca > Lactuca sativa. Next base: position 196,163 of record NW_026440194.1, on the reverse strand, counting down.
GACTTCTAATGTGGAACTGATGAAATTAACAATGCTCATCAAAGCATTTCTTGAATTGCATAGACTTCTATTGTGGAACTCAAGAATTTTACAATGCTCATCAAAAGCTTTGCTAAATGGCGAAGACGACATCTGTTGTGGAACCCAAGAATTAAACAATGATCATCAAAACTTTGCTAAATTCCATAGACTTCTAATGTTGAACTCAAGAATGAAACAATGCTCATCAAAGCATTGCATAAATTGCATACACTTCTATTGTGGAACTCAAGAATTAAACAATGTTCATTAAAGCTTTGCTAAATTGCAAGGACTACTTCTATTGTGGAACTCAAAAATTAAACAATCCTCATCAATGCTTTGCTAAATTGCATAGACTTCCAATGTGGAACCCAACAATGAAACAATCCTCATCAAAGCTTTGCTAAATTGCATAGACTTCTATTGTGGAACTCAAGAATCAAACAATTCTCATCAAAGCTTTGCTTAAATTGCATAGACTTCTATTGTGGAACTCAAGAAGTATAAAATGCTCATCAAAGCTTTTGCTAAATTGCATAGACTTCTATTGTGGAACTCAAGAATTAAACAATGCTTATCAAAGTTTTGCTAAATTGCGCAGACTATATCTATCGTGGAACTCAAGAATTAAACAATGCTGATCAAAGCTTTGCTAAATTGTATAGAATTCTATTGTGGAACTCAATAATGAAACAATGCTCATCAAAGCTTTGCTGAAATTGAAGACTTCTGTTGTGGAACTTAAGAATTAAACAATGCTAAGAATTAAACAATGCAAACAATGCTGCTGTGCTTTTTCGCTTTCTCTCTCTACTTTCTCTCTCTTATCCTGATTCTTTCTGACGGTGGTGCGATCTAGCTTAGATTCATCGGCCTGACTTCTATTCATGTGTATTGGGCTTCAATTTTCAAAATTCCTATTGCTACTATTAGGGAGATTGAAATGATTTGTAGAAACTTTCTGTGGGCTAATGGAGAAGTGGTTAGAGGAAAAGCTAAAGTTAAATGGAGTGATGTTTGTAAGCCAAAAATAAATGGGGGGCTGGGAATTAAAGACTTAAGATTCTGGAATGATGCTTTATTAATTAAACACATTTGGAATCTGATCAGTAACAAGAAGTCTCTGTGGGTTCAGTGGGTGAGAGAAAACTACATTGGTGATGGAAATTTCTGGGAAATTTGGCAGAAGAAAAGCATGAATTGGACTTGGAAAAGATTTTTGGAATTGAGAAAAACTGTTAGACATCATATTGTCTCATGTGTTGGTGATGGTAGAAATACTTCTTTATGGCATGATTGGTGGCACCCAATTGGCATATTAAGTACAATTATATCAAGGAGGGATTGGTTTAGAAATGGATTTAGTGAAAATTCTTTAGTCAGTGATGTTTTGACTAATGATACTTATAGATGGCCTGTTGATTGGGTAATAAATTTTCCTGGTCTGAAAGATGCTCCCATGTTTTGTAATATTGGTAATCAAAAGGATATTACTGTTTGGAGGGATATGAATGGTGTGAATAAAAAATTTTCTTGCAAGCAAGTTTGGAGAGATATCAATAATTTTGGAAGTAAAGTCAAGTGGGTTAGCTGTGTTTGGTATAGTAATTGTATTCCCAGGAATGCATTTATTTTATGGCTTGCTGTTCTGAATCGTCTGAAAACTCAAGATCGAGTTAAATGCTGGGAGAAATCAGGTTCTTTACTATGTCCTTTCTGTTTAAAAATTCCTGATTCTCATGATCATCTTTTCTTTCAATGTGAATTCACGCATAGTATATGGAAACATTGTTGTTCTAAGGCTGGAATTGACATTTCTTATTCTAATTGGAATGATCTTGTTCTTAAATTGTCTTCAGTCTTAAATTCGAGATCTATTGAGATTTTGATCAAAAAATGGGTGTTTGCTAGCTGTGTTTCTCACATTTGGAAAGAAAGAAATTCAAGAATTTTTAGTAAATTGAGAAAATCGAATGAAGGAGTTATTTTGTGTATTGAGAAAGAAATTCAATTGAAGTTATTAGGGTTGAGGAAGATGAATGTTATGGTCAGCAGGGAAATTTTACAGATATGGGGTATTTTTGGAAAAAATTGATGGGTTTTTTGAATTTCTTTGTTAGGAGTAGCTGTTGTGATCCTGTTTGTTTTGAGGATTGGGATAATATGGAGATGTTGAATTGTTTGACTGTTCTTATGGGAGGTTTGTATTGGGGGTTTTTTCGGAATGATAGGTTCAAAGGAATTGACGGGTTTCAAGGAATTGACGGATTAATTCACTGGTTTAAGAGCTTGCTCTTGAATTTTGTGATATGTACCTTTGGGATTTTTTGTTTGGATATGATCTTAATTGAGATTATTCAAATGGAAAATCCTAGACATGTGATTGATGCCATGTCAAGTATGCAACTGGGTTTGATAATATGGTGGTATTGTGTAGTCCAGTGTGGGTTTTTTTATGTGTGCAGAAAAGGAGTTACGAAGCTGATTATGAAGCTGTTTGTAGTGAATTTGGATAGTACGAATGTTGATTGCAGGAAGGCCATTATGTTGAGTCACATTTGGAGGATGAAGGATAAAAGAGAGTACAATAAAGGAGGGATACAAGGGCTGAAAGTTGACAGAAGTTGCTGGAATGAGTTCTTGATGCTTTTGCAGTGGATTTTGGGTTATATTTTTTGTATTTTTTGGTACTTTAATTTTGTATGTAGGATGTTTGGGTTTGATCTTTTATGGGGTTATTTGTTATGTTTTCACTTTTGGACTGTGGGTTTTTTTAAGGGCCTTACCCCTTGCTTTGGTCTTAATGGTGATTGGTGGGGTGGTTTTTGCAATGGGGTGAAGTTACCTTTTTTCCCACTTCTAATAAGTCCTTGGTATAAGCATATAAACATTAAGGTTTTTTGGGACTTTTGGAGCTTAGTAGACATGTTTAAAAAGTGGATGGGGAGTTGGTTATGGATAGGTTGGTTTGGTTAGGGGTTTGTTTGTTTTTTATTTTTTATGTATTTGTATTCTTTTATTCTTTTTAATAAATTTTGCTGAGCTTTGGCTCTTTTCAAAAAAAAAAAAAGAATCAAACAATGCTCATCAAAGCTTCTCTAAATTGTGAAGACTACTTATAGTTTGGAACTCAAGAATTAAACTATGCTTATCACTGCTTTGCTAAATTGCATAGACTTCCAATGTGGAAACCAAGAATAAAACAATGCTCATCAAAGCTTTGCTAAATTTCATAGAGTTCTATTGTGGAACTCAATAATGAAACAATGCTCATCAAAGCTTTGCTAAAATAATATAGACTTTTATTGTGGAACTCAAGAATTAAACAATGCTCATCAAAGCTTTGCTAAATTGCATAGACTTCTAATGTGGAACTCAATAATGAAACAATGCTCATCAAAGCTTTGCTTAAATTGCATAGATTTCTATAGTGGAACTCAAGTATTAAAAGGTGCTCATCAAAGCTTTGCTAAATGACATAAACTTCTAATGTGAAACTACAGAGTGAAACAATGTTATAAAAGCTTTGCAAAATTGCATAGAATTCTATTGTGGAACTCAAGAATCAAACAATGCTCATCAATGCTTTTCTTAAATTTTATAGACTTCTATTGTGGAACTCAAGAATCGAACGATGCTCATCAAAGATTTGCTTAAAATGCATAGACTTCTATTGTGAAACTCAAGAATGAAATCATGCTCATTAAAGCTTTCCGAAATTGCATCAACTTCTAATGTGGAGCTCAAGAATGAAACAATGGTCATCAAAGCTTTGCTTTAATTGTATAGACTTCTATTGTGGAACTCAAGAATTAAACAATGCTTATCAAAGCTTTGCTAAATTGCGAAGACTACTTCTATTGTGGAACTCTAGAATTAAACAATGATCATCAAAGCTTTGCTAAATTTCATAGACTTCTAATGTGGAACTCAAGAATGAAACAATGCTCATCAAAGCTTTGCTAAAATTGCAGAGACTTTTATTATGGAACTCAAGAATTAAACAATGCTCATCAAAGCTTTGCTAAACTACAAAGATTACTTATATTGTGGAACTCAAGAATTAAAGAATGTTTATCAAAGCTTTGCTAAATTACATAGACTTCTAATGTGGAACTCAAGAATGAAAAAATGCTCATCAAAGCTTTGCTTAAATTGCATACACTTCTATTGTGGAACTCAAGAATCAAACAATGCTATTCAAAGATTTGCTAAGTTGCGAAGACTACATATAGTGTGGAACTCAAGAATTAAACTATGCTTATCACTGCTTTTCTTAATTGCATAGACTTCCAATGTGGAAACCAAGAATAAAACAATGCTCATCAAAGCTTTTGCTAAATTTCATAGACATCTATTGTGGAACTCAGGAATCAAACAATGATCATCAAAGCTTTGCTTAAGTAATATAAACTTCTATTGTGGAACTCAAGAATGAAACAATGGTCGTCAAAACTTTGTTAAAGTGCATGGACTTTTATTGTGAAACTCAAGAATGAAATGATGCTCATCAAAGCTTTCCTAAATTGCATCAACTTCTAATGTGGAACTCAAGATTGAAACAATGGTCATCAAAGTTTTGCTTAAATTTCATAGACTTTTATTGTGGAACTCAAGAATTAAAAAATGCTTATCAAAGCTTTGCTAAATTACGTAGACTACTTCTATTGTGGAACTCTAGAATTTAACAATGCTCATCAAAGCTTTGCTATATTGCATAGACTTCTAATGTTGAACTCAAGAATGAAACAATGCTAATGTGACAACTTTACACTTTTACACTAAGCAATCGATCCATATATCTATATTTCACTTGAATTTAGCATCTTTTAATAGTATATTGAGTCTGCACAAGTGTTTTAGGCTTATTATATCATAGATATGGACTTTAGGAAGGATTAGGAAGGGTGTTGCATCACAAAATCCAGCCACACACACCAAGAGAGGTGTGTGCGGCCAAGCTAGCCGCACACTTGGCAGCAAACCCCTCCAGCCTCACACTCAACCCTATATAAAGTGGAGGACCCCTTTCCATTCACTTTTGGCTGCATCCTTTCTCTCTCTATACTTTCTCTTTCTAGAAAACCACCCAAAACACCTAGAAGGCTCCCAAAACGTGAAGAACACCATCATTTAGCTTGTTATAGAGGTAAAACACTTGAATCCAAGCCTCAAACTCATAATGTTCTTCATGTTCTTCATCCTATGAAGGAGTGCGGCCGCACACCTTCATCAGGTGGCCGCACACACTCATAATACCCTCCAAAGTGAGAGTAAGGCCACAAAATCGACACATGGGATTCAAGCAAGGAGTGTACGGCCGCACACACACCCTGTACGGTCACACACTATAGTGTGCAGCCTCATTCACAAGTCTGGCCGCATACCCAGCCACACACACACCCTAATACTCATATTTGGCCTTAAACTTGCATAGACCATTGGGTATAGAACATGGGACACTTAGTCTTAGTGGTCCCAAGCCCTAAGGAGGGATTTTCCATCATGTTTAGTCATAAAACACCTTAGCTCTAACTTATATATGTGTCACCATATAATTAATAGGGGCTACGTACGTTTAGAGCATCCGTTGATGTCACACCCCGAAAACCAAAGGCGGAAACATTTCCAGGGCGGACTCCACGTTGAGTATCAAATCTAATGCACATAGTAAGCAAAGTAAGCAACCATTACATTACATATGAAATTTATAGTTGTTTAAAAGTAAAGTTGTACAAGTGTGATACATAGTATATATGAACAAAAGTAAGACGTGACTTCATCGCACTCCGTCTTCAGCAAAAGGGATCATCGGGTACCTGTCTAATGCGGACCTGAGAATACAAGCAATTTGAAAATCAGCATAACGCTGGTGAGTTTATAAGCGGTTTGTTTTATGAAAATGATCAAGTTTCCTTCCAGTTCTCTGAAAAAGTTGCGAACCCAATAAAATCCCAAATTTTTTAAAAGTAATGTTTAGTTATCTGTTATATTACAAGTCTGGTTATGAACAGTTGTTACACCAGGAAAATCCTATATTTTCCTAAAAGTTGATTACCAAAAACTGAAATGTAATGTGATAGATGTATACTGAAAAACATGTTTACCCTTGTGTATTGTATAGTTTAGATATCCGATTTGTTACACGTTTCTGATTATGTTCAAATGTTATCCCCAGGAAAATCCCATATTTTCCTGAATGTGTGTGTGTGAAGTCTCCTGAAAGTCTGATTACCCTTAAATGTACATTAGTTTTAACACATATATAAAACTAATAATTAAGTGTAAAGTGTTCTTAATCTTGATTGCGAGTTCCATAACCATACTACAAACTAGATATGACTCGGGCCAGGGTCAGTATCTTTTTATGACTTTCGTCACCCTTGAACCTCTCGGTTCAGCTGTAGCTAGCAGCCAGGTGCGGGATAGTCAGTCCCGTATAGATCTATACACTCAATTCATGCTCTTTATCTAAGAGACTCTGGTTATGGGTGCGGTCCTCCACTCGCGTATCTCTGTGGAGTGTTCACCGAGGACGTGTCTCCAATCTTAAGATTAATGAAATTAAAACTGAAAGTTATTAATATGGAAACCCTTTTTTATTAGGCCTTTACTCTCGTGTCTAGGGGAAGTACTATCAAGGACCTAACTAAAGTTCTAATGATACCTGTCCTTCACACTCGCGTCTAGGGGTGTTTTATTAAGGACAATATAAAAGATTTATGATTTCAACTGTAAAAGTGTGAACAATCAATAGTGAAGTATAAAGTATAATACTATATAATAAGATTTAAAATCGGTTTGAACAACAACTCTACAAGTCAAAACAGTTTGTTAATATGTTTTCAATTCTTAAAAGTGCGCGAATTATGAAACCATTTAAATGAAATAATGAATTTAAGTACAAGATATTCTTGTACTTTTTGCTTGTATCCCCCCCTGAAAACATTAGAAAACCATTGAAAAAGGGTAGGGGTATGAACTCACCAGACGAGAAAACGTGTTGGTTCGGATGCTAAGTGTCGGTTCGGGGCTTGATAACACGCGAGGTTCCTATGTAATATGAAATGATATACAAATATATCTAATTTGATTTTAAATCACTAATTAGATATGATTATATATTCCAAGATGCGAAAACACTTCAAAACAAGTGTTTGGAGTGACCCGGGTGACATCTACGGATGTGTGGGACTTGGGAAATGAGTTCACGGCCGTGAACTCATGGTTGGGGGTTTTATGGTGCTAAATGGCATGATAACACTTGGGAAAATTAGCGAGGATTTAATCTAGGGCCTTGGAATGGATTAAACTCACTTAAGGACCATTTATTGGAGCTTACGGCAGTAAACATGGAGTTTACGGCCGTAAACTCCCCCATACCCATTCCTTAATTTTATTTGGTGATGCTAGGACAATCACATGTGATTCCAACAATTTTTACAAGCAAAGGGATGAATTTACGGCACCATTTAACATGTTTTTATGAGTTTACGGCATTGGAACTATTTCTTAGGGAGTTATGGCCGTAAACTCTCAAATGAAGGGATTTCATCATGTTTAAGGCCCCTAAATTGATTGTGGTTGGTTCTAGGATTTATTCCAAGGCTAATGGTGTGTTTAAATGGCTTTTAAACACTTGATTTTGAGTTTACTCTCCATGAATGATGAGTTTACAGCCCAATCATGTTCTTGGGCAATAAACTCATGGTTACTCTTCAAAAACCATATTTAAGGCATTCTAAGTCCATTCCATTAAGCCATCTAGCAATATCTAAGGTCTAAATGAGGTTTGGAAGGGTTTTATTGCTCAAAAACCCCTTTTATATGAGTTTACGGCCTAGGGCTATTCTAGGGCCGTAAACTCATCATATTGGTCCTAATCCATGATTTAAACTCGAATTTGGAAGCTAGAGGGGTTGTATAACAAGTTAGGGAAGTTACCTTAAGGATTTGAAGCCTTAAATCAAAGTTTTTGGACCTTGAATTTGGATTGAGGAGAGAGGTTAGAGAGAGAGTAGTGATAGAGGGCAAAAGCTTCAAATGGAAGCTTGGATCACTTTAAATAGTGTCCAAGATTTGGACACGGAGGATTTCTACCCGATACCGACGTTAAACGGGGCTTTTGGTCGCACCCGATTAAGTTGTCGTAATCCGGTAGGAATGACTCTAAAAATTTTCAAATCAATAATTTGGGCCAATTTCATGAGTTCCTAAGGGGTTTGGACACTCATTAGATTATAATAATCATATAAGTTTGAATAACTTAGCCCAAAAAGGAAACTGGAACGAATTGTTTAAAACGGGCCTTACGGACGAAATGGGTTTTTGACGATAGATAACTTCGGGTTGTTACAGTTGACACTCGACACTCATACGAATCACATACTCGAACCCTACAATAAACGGTGAGTTCATACCCCTTAATGAACCTTTTTAAAAGTTTATACGTGTTTTAGGGGGGGGGGGATACAAGTAGAATTCTACAAGTTTTTATTTTCAAATCATATGTGATTTACCAATTATCATCAAAAATGGATTTTTACACTTTTAGCTGCTTACCAATGAAACTGTTTTAGTTGACTATCAGATACATTTTTAGATTTAAATTGTTGTTAAACTATTTTCAAAACTATGTTTAAACTATTTTTCCTTTCTTTTAAAATATATTTACATTAATATATTTATATAAGTAAGACTTGAAGGACTTAGGATCGATAGCTCGCCTTATTTCCTGTTTTTGTTTGATGTGGACTTAGGGTATCTGTTGTCCATCCGACTATCGTTGAATTCTTAGTTATATATCATATATATTTGTGATAGATATGAAAGTCTTCATCTTACCCGCTACCTTTACTATTCAAAGGCATGAAATCATACACTCTAGTTAACTATAATAGGTATAGTTAAGACTACTGCTCGTTACCTCTACTACTACTATACTCACTAAAACTACTACTATTTCAAGTTAATACACGTGTAAGAGAACACTCTATGAACTATACAAAAAGACTACTATACTATAATACAAGAGAATACACTAATCCAGAGTATGACACACTATCCCTCTATAAGACACTCTACTGCACTCACACCACGTGACCACGGCTTTCCGGAAGGAAGGCAACACTAAACATATAGATCTATACGGGGCAGACACTATTACACCCCGACTGTTAACTATAGTCCGAGTCGACTAGGCCCAGGGGTGGCACTACATCACTACACTACGCATGACCAGGAAGGTCGTTGGGTTCTCTATTATCATCCAGTCTGGTTACATGCGGGTTACACATTTATTTAAATTAATATACTAAGACTAAAGTCTAAACTAACATCCCAAAGTAAGTAAGTATCTATTGCTAATGGGAGTTTGTACCACTACTACTGTCAACAGGCATAATTTTTCTTCATCTATGTTACTCACATGAGATTTAATTCCACACTTTTACAACTGAAGGTTTTCAATGATAATACTTACACACAACTCAAAGGATTTAACTTACATTGTACTTATCTGGAAAATATAGGATTTTCAAGGGATTTCTACTACTTATAAACATAAATTTCAGTTTTTATACTATAAGTTTGTAAACACTTTTTATACAACAAAGACACTAAATTCTTATGAACTCACCAGCTTTATGCTAATACTCGTTTTCAAAATAACTTGTATCCTCAGGTCAAAGATAGACAGGTACAGGTGCAGCTTTTGGAGAAGATGGAGCACATACAAGACCCATCTTTTATTTTGTTATACTTTTGGTGTCTATAAACTTTACAGAACACGTTTGTAATTAAATTACTATATATAAGCAGTGGTTGTTGTCACTTGTTTTTACTATTATGCAATTGTTATGATACTGTACATGACGTCCTCCACCCCAGAACGTATTCCGCCATTTTCGGTTTTGGGGTGTTGCTCATCAAAGCTTTGCTAAAATTGCAGAGACTTTTATTGTGGAACTCAAGAATTAAACAATGCTCATCAAAGATTTGCTAAACTTCAAAGATTACTTATATTGTGGAACTCAAGATTTAATCAATGCTCATCAAAGCTTTGCTAAATTGCATAGGCTTCTTATGTGGAACACGAGAATGAAATAATGCTCATCAAAGCTTTGCTTAAATTGCAAACACTTCTATTGTGGAACTCAAGAATCAAACAATGCTTATCAAAGATTTGCTAAATTTCGAAGTCTACTTATAGTGTGGAACTCAAGAATTAAAATATGCTTATCACTACTTTGCTAAATTGCATAAACTTCCAATGTGGAAATCAAGAATAAAAGAAGGCTCATCAAAGCTTTGCTAAATTTCATAGACTCCTATTGTGTAACTCAAGAATCAAACAATGTTCATCAAAGCTTTGCTTAAATAATATAGACTTCTATTGTGGAACTCAAGAATCAAATAATGCTCATTAAAGCTTTACTTAAATTGCATAGACTTCTATTATGGAACTCAAGAATTAAACAATGCTCATCAAAGTTTTGCTAAATTACATAAACTTCTAATGTGGAACTCAAGAATGAAACAATGCTCATCAAAGCTTTGCTAAATTACATAGACTTCTATTGTGGAACTCAAGAATCAAACCATGCTCATCAAACCTTTGCTAAATTGCGAAGACTACCTCTATTGTGGAACTCTAGAATTAAACAATGTTCATCAAAGCTTTGCTAAATTGCATAGACATCTAATGTGGAACTCAAGAATGAAACAATGTTCATCAAAGCTTTGCTAAATTGCATAGACTTCTAATCTGAAACTCAAGAATGAAACAATGCTCATCAAAGCTTTGATTAAATTGCATAGACTTCTATTGTGGAACCCAAGAATTAAACGATGCTCATCAAAGCTTTGCTAAATTACAAAAACTTCTAATGTGGAACTCAAGAATGAAATAATGCTCATCAAAGCTTTGCTTAAATTGCATAGACTTTGATTTTGGAACTCAAGAATAAAACAATGTTCATCAAACCTTTGCTAAAGCGAAGACTACTTCGTTCAAAATCTAAAACCTAATCCCCAACCATTAACCGAAATGTTTACCATCAAGATGGCTAACGGTGAGAAAGAAAGCGCTAGAGATATCTTCATAGGTTGTACTCTTACCTTGAACGACCATTCTTTTCCCATTGACCTTATGCCAGTCTCCATAAAGAGCTTTGATGTCATCGTTGGCATGGATTGGTTGAGCCCCAATCATGTTGATATCCTCTGTTTCGAAAAAGCCATTCGTTTCAACCTCCCCTCTGGTCAGACTCTCATGATCTATGGCGATATGCTCAGCTCTAATCTTCGCATCATTTCCTGCATCAAAGCTCAGAAACTCTTGCGAAAGGAATGCCAAACATTCCCAGCCCATGTAATCAACGAGAAACAGGAAGTTAAAGACCTCGCGAACATCCCCGAAGTCTGCAATTTTCCTGACGTCTTTCCCAAAGAGCTTCCGGGAATTCCTCCTGAACGTCAAGTTGAATTTCACATCGACCTAATTCCTAGAGCTACCCATAGCCAAGTCTCCATATCGCTTAGCTCCAGCAGAAATGTAGGAGTTATCCAATCAACTCAACGAGTTACTCAGCAAAGGTTTCATCCGACCAAGTTCCTCACCCTGGGGAGCTCTGGTTCTGTTTGTAAAGAAGAAAGATGGATCCTTCCGAATGTGCATCGATTATCGCGAGCTAAATAAGTTGACCGTCAAGAATAGATATCCTCTTCCGCGAATAGATGACCTCTTCGATCAACTCCAGGGAGCCAGCTACTTCTCAAAGATAGACCTTCGGTTAGGGTACCATCAACTACGAGTTCATGAGAGTGATGTCTCCAAAACAACATTTAGGACTCGGTATGGACACTACAAGTTTGTAGTGATGCCCTTCGGTCTAACCAACGCACCGGCAGTGTTCATGGACCTGATGAACCGGGTGTGTCGCCCTTTTCTGGACAAGTTCGTCATCGTGTTCATTGACGACATACTTGTCTACTCCAGAAGTGAAGAAGATCACAAGCAACTCTTGAGGACAGTGTTGGAAACCCTTAGATCCGAAAAGTTGTACGCAAAATTTTCCAAGTGTGAATTTTGGATTTGGAAGGTAACTTTCCTCGGTAAGCGAGGAGGGTATTCATGTGGATCCTTCCAAGATTAAGGCGATATAGAATTGAACGTCACCGAAGACACCCACAGAAATTCGTCAATTCCTGGGTCTCGCCGGCTATTATTGGAGATTCATCTAGAATTTCGCCAGAATCGCCAAACCGTTAACCACTCTGACACAGAAAGGTGTACCCTTTTGTTGGAGTGAAAAGCAAGAAAACGCATTCCACACATTAAAGTGAGCCTTGTGTAGCGCACCGGTCCTGTCTCTGCCCGAAGGAACAGAGGACTTCGTTGTTTATTATGATGCGTCTAACCAGGGCTTAGGCTGTGTGCTTATGCAAAGGGGAAAAGTGATTGCATATTCCTCGAGACAACTGAAGGCACACGAGATCAACTGTACCACGCATGACTTGGAGTTAGGTGTCGTAGTCTTTGCACTGAAGATTTGGAGACATTATCTCTATGGGACCAAGTGTACGATATTCACTGACCATAAGAGCCTGCAACACATCTTTCAATCAGAAGGACTTAAACATGAGGCAACGACGATGGGTAGAACTACTCAGCGACTATGAGTGTGAAATCTTTTACCATCCCGGCAAGGCCAATGTGGTAGCAGATGCCCTTAGCCGAAAGGAGAGTTCAAGCCGAAAAGATCATCCAAATCCAGGAATGATTGAAAGCTTCACCAGATCGCCAAAAGAGTTACGTTGTTAACCAACGTAAACCTCTGGATTTCCAGGTAGGAGACCGTGTCCTATTGAAGGTTTCGCCCTGGAAAGGCATGGTACGCTTCGGAAAGCGTAGGAAACTTAATCCGAGGTACATTGGACCCTTCGAGATCCTCGCCAGGATCGGTCCTGTAGCCTATAAACTTCGATTACCCCATGAGCTCAGTAACATTCATCCCGTCTAACATGTCTCAAATCTCAAGAAGTGCTTATCCGATGAAACCCTAGTGATTCCCTTAGACGAGATCGAGATCAACGAAAACATAAACTTCGTGGAGGAACCAATTGAAATCATGGATCGAAAGATCAAACGCACGAAACAAAGTCGCATCCCAATAGTGAAGGTTCGCTGGAATGCCAAGCGAGGACCGGAATTCACTTGGTAGCGTGAAGACTCGATGAAATAAAAGTATCCGCATCTCTTCCCAGATCCATGATTTGTATCTAAAATTCTGAATTTCGGGACAAAATTCCCTCTAACGGGGGGATAATGTGACAACCCGAAGTTCGTTCCATTAATGGTAACCCTTTCCATTAATAAATTCGTCGTTTTCAAATTCATTTCCATTTACGCAATTGAATTAAGTCATTTAATTTGAGGTTGCTATTATGACTAAATGGGTGTCCAAATGCATTTAGAACTCATATTAACACCCCATTCTAGTAATCGAAATACTTTTAGAATCGACCATATCAGATTACGGCAACTTAATCGGGTGCGGCCAAAAGTCACGTCTAACGTCGGTATCGGGTAGAATTCCACTGTGTCTCGAACTTGGAACATATTTAAAGTGAATTAAGCTTCCATTTGAAGCTTTTGCACTCTCTCACTACTCTCTCTCTAACCTCTCTCCTCAATCCAAACTTAAGGTCCAAAATCATCAAATTAAGGCTCCAATTCATCAAGGTAACCTCCCTAACTCATAGATTAGCATCCTTAGCCTTTAAATCCGTGTTTAATCTATGAAAAAGGACCATGTTCATGTGTTTACGGCCCTGGAACATGCTTCGGCCGTAAACACACATAAAAGGGGGTTTTTGAGCCTTAAAACCCTTCCAATCCACCTTTGGAGCTTAGATATGGCTAAATGACTTAAGGGAACGGACTTAGAACACCTTGAATCCAAATTTTGAGGAGTAAACATGAGTTTACTGCCCAAGAACATGCTTGGGCTGTAAACTCATATTCATGGGGAGTAAACTCAAATTCAAGTGTTTAAATGCCACTTAAACACACCAATAGCCTTGGATTAAATTCTAGAACCAACCACAATCGATTTAGAGTTCACGGCCTAAACCCCCCAAGAATGGGTTCTTGGTCCGTAAACTCACATACGCAAGTCAAATGATGCCCTAAATTCATTCTAAGGCTTGTAAAATTGGTTTAAATCACATGTGATTGATCTAAAGCTACAAAACCAAGTGTTATTTGACCTTTGGCACCATAAAACCCTTCACCCATGAGTTCACGGCCATGAACTCATGTGGAGTTGGTCTTAGGGCCGTAAACTCCCTAAGGAGTTTACTCTTGAAGAGAAAACACATTATCCGAGCCCCATACGTCCGTAGATGTCACCCGGGTCACTCCAAACACTTGATTTGAAGTGTTTTCTTGTATTGGAGTGTATAATCATATCTAATTAGTTAGTTAAAGTCTAATTAGATACATTTGTATACCATTTCATATTACATAGGAACCTCGCGCGTTATCAAGCCCCGAACCGACGCTTAGCATTCAATCTGTCACGTTTTCTCGCCTGGTGAGTTCATACCCCTACCTTTTTTTTAATGTTTTTCACTGTTTTCAGGGGGGAATACAAGCAAAGTACAAGGAATACTTGTACTCAAAAACTTGTTTTACATGTGTTGTGTTTCATATTTCATATGCTTTTAACGTTGACAATCGTAAACAGATAACCGTTTGAACTTGCAGAATACATTACCGTAGTATTTGTGAAAAACTTTATAAAATGTTGTATTTTATATTTTCACAAATGGGTTTTCCACACTTTATCAGTTAAAAGCATAACATTTAATCTTTGAACATGAAACTTAGTACACTGTTTTGTCCTCGGTAACACTCCACAGAGATACGCGAGTGGAGGATCATTGTTTGTAATAGTATCTTTCTGTATTATTACTAGTAAATTTTTTATTCCTATAAATTGGAGTCACGTCCTCGGAGAACACTCCACAGAGATACGCGAGTGGAGGACCTCACCCGTAACCAAAATCTCTTAGATAGGGAGCGTGACTTGAGTATATAGATCTATACGAGGCTGACTACCCCACACCTGGCTGCTAGCTACAACCGAACCGAAAGGTTCAAGGGTGACGAAAGTCATAAGGTGATGTGGACTACTTATTGCCATATTTAGTCTATCGTGTGGTTATGGAACTCGCAATTTGGATAACAGAGATTTACTTGATAGTAATAATGAATAAAGTATCTAGTTTACTCGTACATATTAGTTTTATTTACGTGTTAAAACTAATACATTTCACAAGGATAACCAGGTTTTCAGTATACATCTTTCACATTTCGGATTGGTAACCAACTTTCAGGAAAATGCAGGATTTTCCTGGGGTAACATTTATACATAACCAGATTCGTGTAACAAACCAGATAACTAAACCTTACAATTCACAACAGTAACCAAGTTTTTAGTGTACATCTTTTACATTACATTTCGGATTAGTAACCAACTTTTAAGAAAATATGGGATTTTCTTGGTGTGTAACTTTTCAGAAACAGAAAGGAAACAAATACATTTTCAGAAAACAAAACCGCTTATGAACTCACCAGCTTTATGCTGATTTTCAAACTGCTTGTATTCTCAGGTCCGCATTAGACAGGTACCCAGTGATTTCTTTTGGCGAAGACGGAGTATGTAGAAGACACGTCCTACTTTTGTTCATATATATATATATATATATATATATATATATATATATATATATATATATAGATATATATATATATATCACACTTGTAACACTTGGTTTTCAAACAAATGTGAACTTTTATATGTTATGTAATGGTTGTTTACTTTGCTAACTATGTACACTGGTTATGATATTCAACATGAAGTCACCTCCGCCCCGGAACGTTTCCGCCTTGGGTTTCGGGGTGTGACACAATGCTCATCAAAGCTTTGCTTAACAATATAGACTTCTATTGTGGAACGCAAGAAATAAACGATGCTCATCAAAGCTTTGCTAAATGAAATAAACTTCTAATGTGGAACTCAAGAATGAAACAATGCTCATTAAAGCTTTGCTAAATTACATAGACTTCTATTATGGAACTCAAGAATCAAACCATGCTCATCAATGCATTACTTAAATTGCGTAGACTTCTATTGTGGATCTCAAGAATCAAACGATGCTCATCATCGATTTGCTAAAATTGCAAAGACTTCTATTGTGGAACTCAAGAATGAAACGATGCTCATCAAAGCTCTGCTAAATTGCATCAACATGTAATGTGGAACTCAAGAATGTAACAATGGTGATCAAAGCTTTTCTTAAATTGCATAAACTTCTATTGTGGAACTCAAGAATTAAACAAATCTTATCAAAGTTTTTCTAAATTGCTAAGACTACTTCTATTGTGGAACTCTACAATTAAACAGTGCTCATCAAAACTTTGCTAAATTGCATAGACATCTAATGTGGAACTCAAGAATGAAACAATGCTCATCAAAGTTTTGCTAAAATTGCAGAGATTTTTATTATGGAACTCAAGAATTAAGCAATGCTGATCAAAGCTTTGCTAAATTGCATAGATTTCTAATGTGGAGCTCAAGAATGACACAATGCTCATCAAAGCTTTGCTTAAATTGCATACACTTCTATTGTGGAACTCAGGAATCAAACAATGCTCATCAAAGCTTTGCTAAATTGGAAAGATTACATATGTTTTGGAACTCAAGAATTGAACTATGCTTATCAATACTTTGGTAAAGTGCGTAGACTTCCAATGTGGAAACCAAGAATAAAACAATGCTCATCAAATCTTTGCTAAATTGCATAGACTTCTATTGTGGAACTCAAGAATCAAACGATGCTCATTAAAGCTATGCTTAAATTTCTTAGACTTCTATTGTGGAACTCAAGAATCAAACAATGCTCATCAAATCTTTCTTAAATTGCATAGACTTATATTGTGGAACTCTAGAATTAAACGATGCTCATCAAAGCTTTGCTAAATTACATTGTGACAACCCGAAATTTCCATTCGGTCAAACCCTAAAAGTCAACCACTTCGTATCATAAGTTAATATCATTATTTCTTATTTTTAAGAAATACAAGTTTCGTTTGATTATTTTAATATTATTTTTAAACGAACGGGTGAAAGAAAGTGCCGTCTTGGGTTTTGAATTTTAAAAACAGCAAACACTTCGCGTCTTAGAAATTCCTGACCAAACTTTTATGTTTGGGTTGAAAAACCACCCAAAAATCGTGAACTCATATCTATGTATGAGTTTACTCCCCAAGTCTAAGCCATTTGTGTTTACTCCATAATTTCACAAAAGAGTAAACTCCAAAAAGGCTTTCAAGTATCATCCTAGATTTGTTTCCAAATCTTCAAAGTTGTAAGTGTTCTAACCATTTCAAGTTAGTAAAACACTTAATCTAGTGTTTGTGCATCTATTCATCCAGTCATTTGTGTATTTTGTCTAGATTTCCAAAACACCAAGAACACATACTAAGTGTTCTTGGCCTTTTAGCTCAAATCAAGCCTCCTAATAGTAAGTACTTCCATCCTTAAGTGGTATTAAGCTAGTATTACATTTAAACATCATGAAATTATGCCAAGAACACAAGGTTAGAGGTGTTCACGGTCCAAGAATGCTCTTGGGCCGTAAACACCATAAATGGCACCAAAGTGTGCCTAAGTCTGTTGTTTAGCCCTGGTTTGATGTTTAAGACTTACCTTGACATGTTTAAACCTTCCATTGATGTGTTTAAGCCTTGAAAAACACCAACTACCAACATTTATAGGTGTTTACGGTTTGGGGATCTCCCAAAACCGTAAACACCCTAAAGTGTGTTAAAATGATTCATTTTCCTTCCTTAGGCCTAAAAACTAACTTAGACAATTACCTAGTTGTGTTAAGGACTTGAAAACATGGCAATACCCTTTTCCATAAGGGTTTACGGTAGTAAACCCAAAGGGAAATGACCATGAGGCCGTAAACTCCTCTAAGGAGTGTTTTTGTTGCCCTAGTCCCTTCCAAAGGCCAAACCACCTAGTAGAAATGCTTCAAAAGGCTTTTTAAACCACAAAACAACAATTGGTCAATAGGACTAGAGTTTACGACCGTAAACTCTAGAGTTTACTGCCGTAAACTCCTTGAGTTATGACCATCAAAACCGTAAACTCCAAGGGAGTTTACCCTTGAACTCCAAACACCCTAGCTTTGCCCTACCAACAGTCCGTCTAAACCTCCCGTCTAACGAAATTCTTATTGTCTACGACGACAAACCCGGTGCGAGTCTTCGTATTATATCAAGTATTCAAGCACAAAAGTATCTACGTAAAGAATACCATTCATTCCTTGCTCACGTCGTCGATACGAGCCTCGAAACGTAAGAACTAAAGAACATCCCAGTAGTGAGCGACTTTCCCGACATCTTCCCAGAAGAGCTACCAGGATTACCTCCACAGCGACAGGTCGAGTTCAGAATCAACTTAGTCCCAGGAGCTACCCCAGTAGCCAAGTTGTCCTACCGATTAGCACCAGCAGAGATGCAAGAACTATCTGGTCAACTTAACGAACTGCTCAGCAAGGGCTTTATAAGACCAAGTTTCTCGCCTTGGGGAGCACCGGTCTTGTTCGTTAAGAAGAAAGACGGATCATTCCGTATGTGTATTGACTACAGAGAACTCAACAAACTAACGGTCAAAAATCGATATCCTCTGCCTCGCATAGACGATCTATTTGACCAACTGCAAGGGGCGAACTACTTTTCCAAAATTGATCTAAGATCCGGATATCACCAGTTACGAGTGCTAGAGGAGGATGTTCCGAAGACAGCCTTCCGAACTCGTTACGGACACTACGAGTTCGTGGTGATGCCATTCGGATTGACCAATGCGCCCGCAGTTTTCATGGATATGATGAATCAGTTCGTCATTGTCTTCATCGATGACATCCTGATCTACTCCCGAAGTAAGGAAGAGCATGGCGATCACCTGCAACAAGTTCTAGGAACTTTATGAACGGAGAAGCTCTATGCGAAGTTCTCTAAATATGAAATTTTGGATCCGAAGAGTCTAATTCTTAGGACACGTGGTAAGCGAAGAAGGAATCCATGTGGACCCATCCAAAATTAAGGCCATTGAGAACTGGTCAGCACCGAAGACGCCTACAGAAATTCATCAATTTCTAGGTCTCGCTGGCTAAAACCGCAGATTCATACAGAACTTCTCCCGAATTGCGAAACCTTGTACAACGCTGACCCAGAAGGGCGTGGCCTTTGACTGGGAAGAGAAGCAGGAAAGAGCATTCCAAACGCTCAAGCGAGCCTTGTGCACCGCACCAATACTATCCCTCCCCAAAGGGATAGAAGACTTCGTAGTCTATTGCGATGCATCGAATCAAGGGCTCGGGTGTGTTCTGATGCAGTGAGGTAAGGTCATCGCCTACGCCTCGAGACAGCTGAAGACACACGAAGTTAACTACACAACCCACGATCTTCAGCTAGGAGCAGTTGTGTTTGCTCTGAAGATCTGGAGACATTACTTGTATGGAACGAAAAGCACTATCTTTTCCGACCACAAGAGTTTACAACACATATTCGATCAGAATGAGCTCAACATGAGACAACGACGGTGGGTCGAGCTACTCAGTGACTACGAATGCGAAATTCGTTATCATCCGGGTAAAGCCAACGTAGTAGCAGACGCCCTAAGTCGGAAGGAATATTCTGGTCGAAGAGTCAAGTCGTTGACAATGACTATCCATTCACACTTGTCTAAGCAAATTCAGGCGGCCCAGCTTGAAGCCATGAAACCTGAAAACGTGACGAGTCAATCCCTTAGAGGAATGGATAAAAATTTAGAAGCCAAGTGTGGCTAAGCCTTATATTTCATGAACCGGATCTGGACACCGAAGCACGGTGGTTTTCGAGACTTGGTCATGACCAGGTTCAGATAAGATGTATCTGGATCTTAAAAAGTTATATTGGTGGCCTAATATGAAAGCATAGATTGCTACCTTCATAAGTAAACTTGCGCAAAGGTTAAGGTCGAGTACCATAAGCCCTCCGGTTTACTACAACAACTGGAGATTTCAGAATGGAGATTTCATAACCAAGTTGCCCGAGACCACGGGTGGACTTGATACCATATGGGTCATCATCGATAGATTGACCAAGTTTACACACTTCCTGCCTATCAAAGAAACTGACAAGATGGAGAAGCTTACGAGAACATACATTAAGGAAATCATACGACTACAAGGTGTACCTATATCCATTATCTCCGATAGAGATAGTAGGTTCACCTCAAGATTCTGGCAACTGCTACAACATTCCCTAGGAACAAGGTTGGGCATGAGCACTGCTTACCATCCACATACCGACGGACAAAGTGAGAGGACCATCCAAACACTGGAAGATATGTTGAGAGCCTGTGTGATTGACTTTTGAAAGGCATGGGATACTCATTTACCCCTTGTCGAGTTTTCCTACAATAACAGTTATCACACGAGCATCAAGGCTGCTCCATTTGAAGCCCTCTATGGCCGAAAGTACAGATCCCCTCTGTGCTGGGCTGAAGTGGGTGATACCCAATTAGCTAGGGGCAAGTTTCTGACAGTACTCTCACAGGCCCGGAAATCATTCAGGAAACGACAGAAAAGATCGTTCAGATCCGTGAACGATTGAAAACCTCTAGAGACCGACAGAAGAGCTACGCTGATAAGTGAAGGAAACCTTTGGAATTCCAAGTAGGAGACCGAGTCCTTCTTAAAGTCTCACCCTGGAAGGGCTTGATACGCTTCGGTAAGCGTGGGAAGCTTAATCCGAGATATATAGGACCCTTCGAGATTCTCGCAAGAATCGGCCCTGTAGCTTACAAACTCAACCTACCCGACGAACTTCGTAACGTACATTCTACATTCCACGTATCTAACTTGAAAAAGTGCTTGTCCGACGAGACTCTTGTAATCCCACTCGACGAGATTGAGATCAACGAGAGCCTCAACTTCCTGGAAGAACCAGTAGAGATCATGGACCGAGAAGTCAAGCAGACGAAGCAAAGCCGTATCCCGATTGTGAAGGTTCACTGGAATGCCAAGTGAGGTCTGGAATTCACTTGGGAGCGTGTGGATCAGATGAAACTAAAATACCCTCATCTTTTTGCTTAGTTATTTGTAACTACTTTAATTGTTTAGACTTTAATTTCGGGACGAAATTCCCTTTAACAGGGGGATGATGTGACAACCCGAAATTTTCATTCGGTCAAACCCTAAAAGTCAACCACTTCGTATCATAAGTTAATGTCATTATTTCTTATTTTTAAGAAATATAAGGCTCGTTTGATTATTTTAATATTATTTTTAAACGAACGGGTGAAAGAAAGTGCCGTCTTGGGTTTTGAATTTTAAAAACCGCAAACACTTCGCATCTTAGAAATTCCCGACCAAACTTTTATGTTTGGGTTGAAAAACCACCCAAAAACCGTGAACTCATACCTATGTATGAGTTTACTCCCCAAGTCTAAGCCATTTGTGTTTACTCCCCAATTTCACAAAAGAGTAAACTCCAAAAAGGCTTTCAAGTATCATCCTAGATTTGTTTCCACATTTTCAAAGTTGTAAGTGTTCTAACCATTTCAAGTTAGTAAAACACTTAATCTAGTGTTTGTGCATCTATTCATCCATTCATTTATGTATTTTGTCTAGATTTCCAAAACACCAAGAACACCAAGGACACACACTAAGTGTTCTTGGCCTTTTAGCTCAAATCAAGCCTCCTAATAAGTACTTCCATCCTTGAGTGGTAGTAAGCAAGTATTACATTTAAACATCAAGAAATTATGCCAAGAACACAAGGTTAGAGGTGTTCATGATCCAAGAATGTTCTTGGGCTGTAAACACCATAAATGGCACCAAAGTGTGCCTAAGTCCCTTGTTTAGCCCTAGTTTGATGTTTAAGACTTAGCTTGACATGTTTAAACCTTCCGTTGATGTGTTTAAGCCTTGAAAAACACCAAATACCAACATTTATAGGTGTTTACGGTTTGGGGATCTCCCAAAACCGTAAACACCCTAAATTGTGTTTAAATGAGTCATTTTCCTTCCTTAGGCCTAAAAACTAACTTACACAATTACCTAGTTGTGTTAAGGACTTGAAAACATGGAAATACCCTTTTCCATAAGGGTTTACTACAAGGGAAATGACCATGAGGCCGTAAACTCCTCTAAGGAGTGTTTTTGTTGCCCTAGTCCCTTCCAAAGGCCAAACCACCTAGTAGAAATGCTTCAAAAGGCTTGTTAAACCACAAAACAACACATAGTCAATAGGACTAGAGTTTACGACCGTAAACTCTAAAGTTTACTATCGTAAACTCCTTGAGTTATGACCATCAAAACCGTAAACTCCAAGGGAGTTTACCCTTGAACTCCAAACACCCTAGCTTTGCCCTACCAACACTTGGATGCAATCCTTGTGATCTGTAACACTTGAATCAAAGTGTTTTCATGTTCTAGAGTGTCCCAACTTATTCTATTAGTATAATTTGGCTAATTAGTTATATATATGTTCATTATATGATAACTAGGCTCGTGCGTGTGTACAAGTCTTCATTTGTCACCTAGCACCGTACCCAACACTTCAATCCAATCCACTCACCACAAGTGAGTTCATACCCCTTAACTAACCTTTGAAATACTTTTAAATGTTTTAAATGCTTTAATGGGGGGGGGATACAAGTTGAATACTTATAGTTATTACATCAATCACATGTGATTAATAACTACAAAACCAATGATTTTATTACTGTTTATCAAACTGTTTTACTTCAAACTGCTTTACAAACTCTTTTACTTTTCAAATACTTTTACTTAAACTTTGTTATACTTATTATAAATTACATGCCTATATAAGCAATGTTTAAAAGGCTTAGGAAGGTCGTCTGTCCTATTTCCTTTTAGCTCTTGAGATGTGGTCTGGTGGGATATCAGGTAGCCGTCCGAAGGTCGTTTCAATATTAATTATATATCATGTGTACACATATAGTCATAAAAGTTCTTCCATATTCATGCGTACTAGTTACATCATTAGTAAGTTACCATCGGGGTAGCACGGGATCATACTTATACTATTGCTAGATCAATGAGTCAGTTCATTCATAAGTCAGTACTTATTACTATGAGAACATATACATTACATTACTATGAGAACATATACAACTATACTAGAAGAAGAACATATAGAACTATACTAGAAGAAGAACATATACAACTATACTAGAAAGAGAACATATGAACGATACTAGAACGAGTAACAATACATTACATATACATGAATATGTTAACAAAATTGTGATCCACTGTATCGGAGCATGCCTTAAATGTCATGGCCCGAGTTGTAACTAGAGTCTCTTGGAGGGAGAGCATGAGTTTGCGTATAGATCTATATTGGATTGACTATCCTACACCTTACTGCTAGCTACAGCCGGACCTGCAGGTCTGCGGGTGCCGAACGTCATACCTTTTTACGACCTACATTTGTCATTGTTACCTAGTCGATAGTATGGTATAATTAATCACATGATACCTTAATATAAATCCGGTTTAAGGTAGTTAGTATAGCAATAGTTCCTATAATACAACACTACAATACTACAATAATTTACCCTTTATATACATTTAGTGATCATTTCACTTAAACATAAATGTACAAACTATATCTTGTTAATGATAGTTACACTTGGGAAAATTACACACCTTTATGATAAATGAACATACAAAATAGTTACGCCTTGGTAGAAGGCTACTTTTACTAGAAAATATAGGTTTTTATGAGAGATTCAAACTTTTACAAACACTTACAAATGTTCACATACTTTATCACCAATGTTTCTCATGTTTAAAACCACGTTCAAACGTTTTGATACAAACACCGACACTAAAATACTTATGAACTCACCAACTTAATGTTGATAAACTCTTTCAAAATAACTTGTATTCTCAGGTCGTCAGTAGACTGGTACCGATGCCAGCTTTTGAGAAGATGGAGCGCATCCAAGACTCGTCTTATTATTTTGATTTACTTTTTGGTGTCTATAGTTATACGGAACACACTTGTATTAAAATTATATATTTAATGCAATGGATGATGTTGTTTGCTTATTATGACGTCCTCCCCCCCCCCCCCCCCCAGAACGTTTCCGCCGTTCTTGGTTTTGGGTTGTGACACATAAACTTCTAATGTGGAACTCAAGAATGAGACAATGCTCATCAAAGCTTTGCTTAAATTACATAGAATTAGATTTTGGAACTCAAGAATAAAACAATGCTCATCAAACTTTTGCTAAATTGCGTAGACTACTTCGATTGTGGAACTTTAGAATTAAACAATGCACATCAAAGCTTTACTAAATTGCCTAGACTTCTAATGTGGAACTAAAGAATGAAACAATGCTCATCAAAACCTTGCTAAATTGCAAAGACTACTTCTATTATGGAACTAAAGAATTAAACAATGCTCATTAAAGCATTGCTAAATTGCATAGAATTCTAATGTGGAACTCAAGAATGAAACAATACTAAAGCATGAATACTCAGACAAGCATGGAACTTTTTCGCTTTCTCTCTCTACTTTCTCTCTCTTCCCCTGTTTCTCTCTAACGGTGGTGCGATCTAGTTTTTGATACATCGGTGCTGCTTTTCCGGTGATTATTCCTAATCGGTGAAGCAATTTCTCTACTATTTCCGTTGTCCTAATGGGAGCATCATCCAAAGCGGATCGAGTGAAGGAAGTGAAGGTTAAACCACCGGATAAAAGTGCTACTGTCCGGTATACTAAGACTGAAGTGGATGTGAAGGAGCTTGTTCCTCCTGGAAGTATTGAGCAATCTTCAGCTACGATCTATAAAGCTCGTCGTAAGCCTAGTGTCTCTGGAGTTGTTGCGTCAGGAATTGGTAAAGCTGAGTGGAAAATGGAGGGGAAAGCCTTCAGAGTTAAGAATAGAGCTCGAAAAATTGTGGATGGGATATCTCCGATGGATACTGAGGAGTACTATGATGAGGAAGCTACAGAAGAAGAAACTGAAGACGAATTGGAACCTGCAAATGCGTGGGAGGCGGATTCTAAGATCTCATTGACGGGAAATGATAGTTCTATAAAGGGAATGAAGAATGGAGGTATTGAAGAGATGAAGATAATTGGATCGATCATGGGTAATATTCCTTCAGGTAATACTGCAAACCTAATGAAAAACTGGGATGGATCAAAAGTGAATGAAGAATTATTGAACCCTATTTCAGATTTAAAGAATGTCACGGATGAAATGTTGAGAGTTAATTCTAAAATTGTTGTTAGTGATGATACTAATCAGTTTAGTTCTGTGTTGAATGTCAATAAAGTTGGGGAATCTAGATCTGATGTTGATAAGTGTGTCATTAATAATGAAGAGTTTATTCCAGGGGTTGGGTTTCAGTTTCTTAGTAAATTGAAGGAGGATATGGTTGTGGGGAAGGAAGTTGATAATGGATTGGATCAGAGTATGGATATGGATATTTCAAAATTGATTAAGCAGAATGATGTGGAAGAAGGTATTAATGAAGATGATAGCTCTACTGATGTGGAAGGGGAAGTTGAATCAAGTGAAGAGGAATCTAGTGAAGATGAGGAAATAATGATGGAAGAGGAGACTAATGAGAAGAGTAATATTGAAGCTAAAGGGAAGTTGGAATCTGGTACAGTAATCAATAGTATTAGTACTCTTCCTTCTATTTTGGGAGCTGCTAATAATGGCAAAAAGGTGGAAAGTGATATGCAGGGGAAAATAGAGAATTCATATGCTAGTGTTTTAAAAGGCAATAGGCATAAAGGTAAAATTGATGTGAGATATATGCCTGGGGAAACAGGTAATGAAGATGATCATGTTATTATCCCAATTGAAAATCTAATGAATGCTAGTATTCCTTACATGAATACCCTATATGCGTATATGATTGATAAGAAATTGGCTTTCCCAGTGATACAAAAAGAAGTTAGAAGATTATGGAAGAATGTGGGACTTGAAGAGGTGTTTATGAATAATAAAGGATTTTTTTCTTTAAATTTAGTGATGAACAGGGGATGTTGTCTGTTTTGGAGGAAAGTCCATGGCTAATGTTCAATAACATGCCTCTTTTTCTTCAAAGATGGACACCAGGGTTGACTTTAACAAAGAATAGTCATGATAAGATTCCTGTCTGGGTCAAAATCTATGATCTACCTTTGGAAGTATGGAGTGGAGATAATCTGTGTATTATTGCTAGTAAATTGGGAATTCCCCTTGCTTTTGATTCATTTACTGAAGAGATGTGTTTGGAACATAAGGGAAGGAATGCATATGCTAGAATTTTAATTGAAATGTCGGCTGAAAAAGAATGGAAGAAAAGTATTGATGTTTCAACTTGGGATTTTGTAACTAATTCGGCTGTTATTCAAAGATTTGAAGTGGAGTATGCTTGGATGCCTTCTAGATGCAGCCATTGTAAGGTTTATGGACACATGGATAAGATATGTTTGGCAAGTATGAAGGGTAGTAATCCAGGGCAAAATGGGAATAATGGAATTAATAAGGAGTATAAAGGGAAATCTGTGATTGATAATGAAGGGTATATAGAAGTTGTTAATAAAAGAAATAAGAATGTCAAAGATGGAGAAGGCACTAGTAAAACATTGATGAAATCAGCTAATATCGTTAATCAAAAATACAATGGAAGGAGTAATTTTTCAAGAAGGGGAAACAAATTCAGGGGACAAAATTGGAATAAAAGTGGAAATGGTCAGGGGCAAAATGGGTATTTGAATAATAAAGGGGTAAGTCACTGGAATATGGAGAAAAATAAAAGATATGAGAAGGTAGCTAGGCAATATGATAATAATGATAGGAGCTATAAGGGAGAAATTAAACAAGGGGAAATTGAAAAGAATGTTAACAAAAAAGAGGAGAATAAGAAGATGGTTAAGGAAACTGATAAATGCAATAGAAACAGTTTTGAAGTTTTGGGATTGATTGATGAGGATGTTATAATTGGAATGGAAGAGGATGATAAAGGAGATAAGATTGGTGTTATTTCTGATAATCAGACTTGTTTTCAATCTGCTATTGATGATAGCAGATTGAATAACGATATGATTCATTCTATGGGGATTAGAAAAGAAGATTTAGAAATGGTTAACAATGAAAATCAATGATAACACAAGGAATGATAAAAGCAGCAGCAATAGTGAGTCTTCTCAGGCATTTGAGATGGTAAATGCCAAAAATAATGTTATTACCCAATGATGTCGATTGGTGTTTGGAATATCAGAGGGCTGAATAAAGCTGTTAAGCAAAAAGAGGTTATTGATGTTATTAAAGATAATAACCTGGGGATTTGTGATGTGGTCGAAACACATGTTAATTGTTTAAATTTAAAGAATGTGTGTTGCAGAACTTTTGGGAACTAGGATTAGATTTCTAATAGCAACTCCTGTGATGTTGGTACGAGAATAATTGTTGGATGGGATCCAAAATTATTTGAAATTATGGTCATTTCTCAATCTAAACAAGTGATTCATTGCTTTGTTAAGTTCATGGATTATGGGTATAGTATGTTTCTTTCATTTATCTATGCTGCTTCTAAATATATTGAAAGAAGAGACTTATGGGAAGATTTGAAAAAATTTAGTATAACTATGAAAAAAGAAGCTTGGTGTTTATTGGGTGATTTTAATGTTGCTTTAAAAGAATCTGATTATTCTGAAGGGTGTTCTAAAATGTTGAAGGGTGTTGATGAATTTGCTGAGTGTATCAATTTCATTGAAGTTGAAGATTTGAATAGTACAGGGTTTCAATTCACTTGGAATAAATCCCCTGTTGGTAACAACGGTATTTTGAAAAAGTTGGATAGGGTTATGGCTAATTTGAAGTTCATGTCTGATCATCCTCTAACGCATTCAGCTTTCAAACCGTACAGAATTTCTGATCATTGTCCAGCTGTTTTAATAATCCCGAATTGTAAAGTGAGATGGAAATCTTCATTTAGATTTGCCAATTTTATTACGGATAAAGATGAACTTTTTCCTATGGTTAAGGACATTTGGGCTACAAATATTGAAGGTTTTTTTATGTTCAAAGTCACTCAAAAGCTGAAAATGTTGAAAAAGGGTTGTAGATAGATGTGTAACAAATTCAGAGGTCCGGGATTGAAAATTAAAGATTTGAGGAAGGAGTTGGGGAATATTCAAATGAAAATTGATCAAGAGCCTTATAATGCTAAATATAGGGAGGATAATGCTAATATTCTTTTTGAATATAATGTTGCTTGTAATGATGAAGAAAAGCTGCTTTCTCAAAGAACTAAGATCAAATGGTTAGTTGAGGGGGATAATAATACGAAGTATTTTCACAATTGTTTGAAAAGCAGGAATAACAGGAATCGAATTTTGATGGTGCTTGATGAGGATGGAAGATGGGTTAGGGGGAATTCGATGAAGGAAAAATTTGTTAATCATTTTAAGAATTTCTTGGGATGTGAAGATGACACAGATTTATCTATTCTTAATGAAATTTCTTTTCATAATAAGTTGAATAGAAATGTGGCCATGAATATGATAAGGGTAGTTACTGATGATGAAGTTAAAGTGGCTATGTTCGATATTGCTGATAACCATGCCCCTGGACCTGATAGGTTTTCTTCTAAATTCTTTAAGTGTGCTTGGAATATTGTTGGGCCTGAGGTATGTAAAGCAGTGAGGGAATTTTTCTAGACCGGGAAATTATTGAAGGGTATTAATGCCACTAGGATTGTGCTGATTCCTAAAGTGGATAGTCCAAGAAAAGTCACTGATTTTAGGTCTATTGCTTGTTGCAACACTTTTTATAAGTGTATCAACAAAATAATTGTTAACATGATAAGGAACAATTTAGGTGACATTGTTAGCAAGAATCAATCTGCCTTTATTCAAGGAAGATCAATTCTTGATAATATTCTGCTTGCTCAAGAATTGATGGTGAGGTATAAAAATAAGAAAGGAAGGCCAAAATGCACCTTAAAGATTGATATACAAAAGGCGTATGACACTGTGGATTGGA
Source organism: Lactuca sativa (assembly GCF_002870075.4). Taxonomy (NCBI): domain Eukaryota; kingdom Viridiplantae; phylum Streptophyta; class Magnoliopsida; order Asterales; family Asteraceae; genus Lactuca; species Lactuca sativa. The sequence goes on along the minus strand of NW_026440194.1, from coordinate 166,995 downwards.
AATTTCTTAAGAGGATCCTGTTGGAATTTGGATTTCATCCGATCATGGTTAATTGGATTATGGCATGTACTTCTTCTACATGGTTTATGCTGAATTTTAATGGAGAAGATCATGGATATTTTGAAGGAAAAAGGGGGCTGCGACAAGGAGATCCTTTATCTCCTTACTTGTTCACTTTGGTTATGGAGGTTTTCAATTTATTATTGCTGAAGAAAATTGATGATAGCAATAGATTCAAATATCATTGCAAATGTGAAAATCAGAAAATTACTCATTTATGTTTTGCAGATGACTTACTTGTGTTTGCTTATGGCAATGGGAATTCTGCGAGAGTGATAAAGTCTGCTCTTGATGACTTTAAAACTGTTTCGGGGCTGAAAGCAAGTATGGAGAAGAGTCAGATTTACTTTAGTTGTGTGAAGCCAAACATGAGAAGGATTATTGTGGGTATTTTACCTTTTGATATTGGTAAAATACCCTTTAAATATGTTGGAATACCAATGTGTGTGAATACGCTATTCAAAAAAGACTGTAAGCTCTTGTCGATAAGATTAAATTAAAAGTGTATAATTGGAAAAATAAGATACTTTCTTTTGCTGGAAGATTACAGCTCATAAATTCTGTGTTGGCTTCAACTCATGTTTATTGGGCTTCTATATTCAAAATTCCTATTGCTACTATTAAGGAGATTGAATCGATTTGTAGGAGTTTCTTGTGGGCTAAAGGAGAAGTGGTCAAAGGGAAAGCCAAGGTTAAATGGAGTGATGTTTGTAAACCAAAGATAAATGGAGGTCTTGGAATTAAGAACTTGAGATTCTGGAATGATGCTTTGTTATCCAAGCATGTTTGGAATTTGATTAATAACAAAAACTCTCTGTGGGTTCAATGGATGAGAGAAAATTATATTGGTAAAAGGAATTTTTAGGATATATGGCAAAAGAAAAGTATGAATTGGACTTGGAAGAGATTTTTGGAATTGAGGAAAATTATTAGACCTCATGTTGTTTCTTGTATTGGAAATGGGAGGAATACTTCATTGTGGCATGATTGGTGGCATCCAATTGGTATTTTAAGTACAATTATTGCTAGGAGGGATTGGATTAGAAATGGTTTTAATGATAATTCTTTAGTCAGTGATGTTATGAATAATGATTCTTATGCTTGGCCCTTTGATTGGGTAAATAAGTTTCCTGGATTGATTGATGGGCCCATGTTCTGCAATATTGGAAATAATAGGGATATGATTGTTTGGAGGGATATGAAAGGCTTGAGTAAGAAATTTTCTTGCAAACAAGTTTGGAGAGATATTAATAATTTTGGAGACAAGGTTAATTGGGTGAACTATGTTTGGTATAGGAATTGTATTCCCAGGAATGCTTTTATTTTGTGGCTTGTTGTGCTGAATAGATTGAAAACTCAAGATCGAGTTAAAATTTGGGAGAAGTCTGGTTCTTTGCTATGTCCTTTCTGTTTAACAATTTCTGATTCGCATGACCACCTTTTCTTCCAATGTGAGTTCGCGATTACTATTTGGAATCATTGTTGTTCCAAGACTGGAATTGATGTTTCTTATTCCAATTGGAATGATTTAGTTCTTAATATATGTTCTGGGTTAAAGTCTAGAACTGTTGAGAATTTGATAAAAAAATGGGTGTTGGCTAGTTGTGTTTATCATATTTGGAAAGAAAGAAATCTAAGGATTTCTTGTAATTTGAGAAATTCGGACAGAGGAGTGATTTCTTGTATTGAGAATGAAATTAAATTGAAGTTGATAGGGTTGAGGAAAATGAATATTATGGTCAGTGAGGAAGTGTTACAGTCTTGGGGTATATTTGGAAACAATTTCTGTTATAAATGAAGGACTCTGTATGGGTTTTTGGTGTTGGTTCTTTCAGTTTAGACATTTGGATTAATATGGGATTGATGGTTAGTTTGTTTGGTTGTATGGGAGATTTGTATTGGGGGTATTTTCGGAAAGGCAGAATTATAGGAATTGACGGGATTCAAGGAATTGATGGATTATTTCACTGGATTAAGAGCTTGCTCTTGATTTATGTGATTTGTACCTTTGGGATTTTGTATTTGGATAAGATCTTTTTTGAGATTATTCAAATGGAAAATCCTAGACATGTGATTGATGCCATGTCTAGTCTGCAACTTGTTCTAAATTTGTGGTGGTTTTGGTGCTCCTTCTATTTCTTGTTTTGTGGCTGCAGGATGATCTTTTTGCTGATGTTTGTCAAGATTGTTGAAGTTGGGATTGCGCACAACAGGAGATTCAATTTGAGGACTCATATTGTGATGCTAAAGAATATTAGATGGAGCAACAGAGGGTGGATTCAAGAGCTGATAGGAAGAAGAAGTTGCTGGATTAAGCTCGTGAAGTTTCTGCAGAGGAATTCGTTTAATGTGTCTTATGTTTTTTGGTCCACTAAATTTGGCTTTAGTTTGTTTGGGTTTGGACCTTTATGGATTTGGTTTTTAAGTTTTCACTGTTGGACTGTGGGTTTTTTTAAGGGCCTTTCTCCTTGCATTGGTTATAATATTGTTAAGTGGTATAAAATTTGCAAGGGGATGAAGTTACCTTTTTTCCCACATTTAATAAGTCCTTGATGTAGTGTCTTGAATTTTAAGGTTTTTTGGGGTATTTGGAGGTTTATTGTGAGGGTTAAAAAATGGTTAGGAAGTTGGTTATGGATAGGTTGGATTGAGTAGTGTTTTTTGATTGTTCTTTATTTTATTTGTATTTGTATTCTTTTATTCTTTTTAATAAAGTTTGCTGAGCCTTGGCTCTTTTAAAAAAAAAATTATTCCATATACTAATACTTTATATGGATATATGATTGATAAGAAGCCGGCGTTTCCCGTGATTCAGAAAGAGGTTAGAAGGTTATGGAAGAATGTGGGTCTAGAAGAGGTATTCATGAACAACAAAGGGTTTTTCTTTTTTAAATTTAATGATGAGCAGGGGATGTTATCTATATTGGAGGGCAGTCCTTGGTTGTTGTTCAATAATATGCCTTTATTCCTTCAAAGGTGGAGACCAGAATTGACTTTAACTAAGAATAGGCATGATAAAATTCCGGTGTGGATTAATTTTTTTTTTACCTTTGGAAGTATGGAGTGGTGAAAATTTGTGTATCATTGCTAGCAAGATAGGGATTCCATTGGCTTTTGACTCTTTTACAGAGGATATGTGTTTGGAACATAAAGGTAGAAATGCTTATGCTTGAATTCTTGTTGAAATGGCAGCTGAGAAGGAATGGAGAAAGAAAATAAAATTTTCTATATGGGATTTTGTTTCTAATTCTACTGTGATTCAAAGTCTTGATGTTGAGTATGCTTGGATTCCGTCTAGATGTAATCATTGTAAAGTCTATGGGCATATGGATAAAGTATGTGCTGCAACTATGAATGTAGAGAAAGTGGTTAAGATTGGGGATGATGGAAACATAAAGAACAATAAAGGGAAGGAAGTGGTTAATAGGGATGGATTTACAGATGTCAGTTATAAGAAGGTGACAGGAAGCAATAATGGTGAAGGCACTAGTAAGTTTCTGGAGGGTTATACTCAATCGAATAATCAGAGAAATAATAGGAAGAATGGGAATTGGAGCAGGGGTAATAATTCCAAAGGCAATAATGGGTATAGAGGTGGTAATGGTAAAGGGCAAAATCGGAATTGGAACAATAAAGGGATAAGTCATTGGAATTTAGAAAAGAATAGAAGTTATGAGAAGTTTGCTAATGGGTAGAATTTGGTTGGTAGTCAGGGGTTAAAGGAGAATAAAATGCAGGGGTATGTTATTAAAAAGGATAATAAAAAGGAGGGGGGTAATAAAAGTTTGGAACGTAAGACTAACACTGGTGATGGCTTAAGTAATAAAAACAGGTTTGAAATTTTGGGAGAGATTAAAGAGGAAGTGTTGGATAAAATGGAAGAGGATGCTAAGGGTGAGAAGGTTGTTATACATCAGAAAGTAGAATGTGTTGGTTCTACTGTTGATGCTAATGAAATCATGAATAATAAGGTGCTTCCTTCTAATAAGGGTGAAGGGGTAAAATAGAAAAAGAATGTAATAAAATGAAGAATTGCAGGATGGAACAGGAAAACAATAACAACAAGATGGGGATTCTCAGGCATTTAAGGAGGTAAATGCCAAAAACTCTACTAATTCCCAATGATGTCATAGGTGCTTGGATTGTTAGGGGTTTGAATAAAGCTGTTAAGAAGAAGGTGGTTATTGATGTTATTAGGAGTAATAATCTTGGTATTTGTGCTGTTGTGGAATCTCATGTCAAGGTCTTAAATCTCAAAAATGTTTGTGCTAAGACTTTTGGGCAGTGGGATTGGGTTTCTAATAATAATAGTTGTGAAGATGGAACTAGAATTATAGTGGGTTGGAACCCTAGACTTTATGATGTTATGGTGATTTCTCAGTCCAAGCAAGTTATCCACTGTTATGTTAAATCTTGTGATTCTGATTTTTGCATGTATTTGTCTTTTATATATGCTGCTTCGAATTATATGGAGAGAAGATTGCTATGGGATAATTTGAAGAAACATAGCTTGGTTATTAAGAAGGAAGCTTGGGGTTTATTAGGTGATTTTAATGTTGCTTTAAAGCCATCGGATTATTCTGAAGGATGTTCTAAAACGCCCAAAGGAGTTGAAGATTTTGTTGATTGTTTAAATTTTATTAAAGTTGAGGACCTGAATTCTTATGGGTTTCAGTTTACTTGGAATAAAACCCCTGCTGGGAATAAGGGTCTTTTGAAGAAGTTAGATAGAGTTATGGTCAATTTGAAATTTATCTCGGATCATCCTTTAGCTTATCCTGTTTTTAAACCTTATAGAAATTCGGATCATTGTCCTTCTATCTTAAATATTCCTGGTGGCAAAGTGAAGTGGAATCCTTCTTTTAGATTTGCTAATTTTATTGCTGAGAAGGAGGAGTTTTTGCCTTTGGTCAAGGAAGTTTGGGATATTAATATTAATGGTTTCTTTATGTTCAAAGTATGTCAAAAGCTGAAGATTATTAAAAAACATTGCAGGGAGCTTTGCAATAAGCATTGGGATGCTGGGAAGAGAATTCAACAATTAAGAAGAGAGTTGGAATGTAAACAACATGAAATTGATCTTAATCCGTTTGATTGCAAGATCAGGGAAGAGCATGCTAATATTCTCTGTGATTTTAATGTTGTGTGTAATGATGTAGAAAAGCTTCTTGCCCAGCGTGCTAAGATTAAATGGTTACAGGAAGGGGACAATAATTCTAAATTTTTTCATAGAATTATGAAGAGTAGGGGTAATAACAATCGTATTCAGATGGTCCTTGATGAAGATGGAAGATGGGTTAGTGGGAAGGCTATGAAGGATAAGTTTGTTTCTCATTTTAATAAGTTTGTGGGTTGTAAAGATATTACTGAGTTGTCGGGATTAAATGATGATTTTTTTCATAAAAAATTGGATAGAAGGGTGGCTGTTAATATGATTAGAGTGGTTACTGATGATGAGATCAAAGCTGCAATGTTTGATATAGATGACAATCGTGCCCCTGGTCCTGATAGGTATTCCTCAAAAAATTTTAAAAGTTCTTGGAACATAGTTGGTTCGGAGGTGTGTAAGGCTGTGAGGGAATTCTTTTGGACTGGTAAATTGTTGAAGGGGATCAATGCTACTAGAATTGTTTTGGTTCTTAAAGTGGAGGTTCCGAGGAAAGGTTCTGATTTCCGTCCTATAGCTTGCTGTAATACTTTTTATAAATGTATCAGTAAGATTTTAGTGAACAGAATCAGAAATTGTTTAGGTGATATTGTTAGCAAGAATCAATCAGCATTCATTCCAGGAAGATCTATTTTGGATAATATTCTCCTTGCTCAAGAGTTGATGGTGGGGTATAAAAAAAGAGGGGAGTTCCTAAATGCACCTTAAAAATTGATATTCAAAAGGCTTATGATACGGTGGATTGGAATTTTCTTAATCGAGTTCTGCAGGGGTTTGGGTTTCACCCAGTTATGGTTCAATGGATTATGGCTTGTGTTTCTTCGCCGTGGTTCATGCTTAATTTTAATGGTGAAGATCATGGGTATTTTGAAGGAAAGAGGGGTCTTAGGCAGGGTGATCCTTTATCTCCTTACCTATTTACTATAGTTATAGAGGTGTTTAATATCATCTTTTTGAAGAAAATTGAAGATGGCCAGAATTTTAAGTTTCATAGTAAATGTATGGCCCTCAATATTTCCCATCTATGCTTTGCTGATGATCTGTTGGTTTTCTCTTATGGTAATGGGAATTTGGTTAGAATTATAAGAGATGCTCTTGATGAATTCAAAAAAGTTTTAGGGCTGAAGGTGAGTACGGAAAAAAGCCAGATTTATTTTAGTTGTGTTAAGCCTAATATGAGAAGGATTATCTTGGGTATCCTTCCTTTTGATGTTGGGAGATTTCCGTTTAAATATTTGGGTGTGCCTATGTGTGTCACTAAGCTGTTTGACAGAGATTGTAAAAAGCTGATTGTGAAAATTAAGTTGAGAATTTTCAATTGGAAATGTAAGACTTTGTCGTTTGCTGGTAGGTTGCAGCTCATTAACTCTGTTTTAACTCAAGAATTAAACAATGCTCATCGAAGCTTTGTGTCACACCCTCGGCCGCCGGCGGAAACGCCGAGGTGCGCGACGTAAATCAGTAATCACAGTTATTAAACATACATTGAACAGTACAAATATAATCTTCTATTATTACCGAAATAGAAATTACATTAACAATGACTATTGCTAAATCATGACACACGTCTGACAATCCGGCGTTTACAAAGATATAATATAACTAACGGAGAGTCTTCTGAGCGAACACTTCCGACCTGCTAAATAACCTGAGAATACATGCGTTAAAATATGTCAATAAAATTGTTGGTGAGTTCTACAAGTTTTGAAACAGAGTATTTTTATACCCAAAAGTGTTTAATAAAATTTACCTGGTTGACCAGCTTTTATAAATACATACTTTTCTATTAAAAGTATAAAATAATTGGGTTATAAGATTGTGTTATGACTCATTCATAAATACCCTTTGTTCAAATCCAAATGTACAAATGTTGGAAAATACATATAAGTAATTCAGACTTACATCAAAATGCATTTTTATATAAAGATTTTGAATATCAAATTATATAAAAATAAGAAATGTTACCCTTTGTGAGAACATAAAATAACCAACTTTACTCTTGAAACCTTATACAAGAATTTGTATCATTTATAAAACAAATCATAAGTATTGAATTTATGAACTTTGTAAAATCGCGTCGTGACAGTAATTAAGTATTATCTGACTTAATTTGAAAACCGACACTTAGCCGGTGGGGTAAACTCCTCCCACATAAATATTGTGTTTTCTTATAAAAACAAATGGTTTATATAAATAACTTATTTTATGTAATTTAATAGATCTTGTTAGAGCCGTGTCATGATATTAATTAATTGTTATCTTACTTAATTCTTGGTACTGACACTTATTGCTTTGAGTCACAAGCTATCCCACTGAATACAGTTTCTTACAACTAGAATGAGTGAACATAAACCTCGTATAAATCCAATATCGATTCTATACGATAACGAAACAAAAATGGGCTTTTATAATGAAATCATAACCGAACTCGTCACACTGTACTTTATTAATGCACCGACACCATAATACGGCGCGCATGCTAAAGTCATTCACCTCGTTGTAACACGTGGTAATGTTTCGATAATGCTAACGTCAGCGCCAAAATTCATCACGTCAGATGTAGTTGTAGCTAGCAACTCCAGGCGGGCGGTCGTACCGTATAAAATCAATAATATGACACTTACACCCGACGTTAGTCATTCCCTCGAGGATTAACAGTTATATATTGGAGAGTTTCTACTAAGTATTGAGATCTTAGCTTTCGCGAAACCCAGAATAGTTTATAATGGAAACTCAAACGTATTGGATATGGTATTCAGAATAGGTATGATGAACCTATATGGAATATATGAAGTAGGTATGATGAACCTGCATGAAATAGGTATGATGAACCTATACAAAATAAATGGAGTAGGTATGATGAACCTACATGGAATATGTATGATGAACCTATACGGAATACATGGGGTAGGTATGATGAACCTACATACAATAGGTATAATGAACCTATATATTCCATTCTAAATTCACTGGATATGTAACATTATTCACCGTTTAGGAAAACGATAACTGAAATTCTCATAACTTCAAGAATTTATCATATTAGATACGGTTTCAATGTTGTATTAGCATAATAGCTAATTTTTGAATTTATCCAAGTTTGGATCGACCGTAGTTCTATATTCCCCATATTTTATATGAATTATGCGAGAATAATTTTAATACATTTAATTTGGGATAAAGATAAAGTCTTTAAATACAATACTTGACAAGTATTTATTTCGTAAATAGTGACTCTTAAGTTGTGAAGTCGATCATGTTATTTATTGTGATAAGAATAAATAACTTAGTATAACGAAGTTATGTTGTTATAATTAATACAAAAATATATTAATAAATTCTCACTTCATTTATACATAACCTTATATATGTATTAAAAGTTAAATCTTATAATTTTAACTAATAATCATATAATTTCATAAATTTAATCATTCCATCAATTATGACAATGTACTTTCGCTATATACATGAATAATAAGTTTTGGTCATTTTGATACCTTTTCGTGCTGCCATGAAATACTTTAACTTATACATACACAATCATCATTCGTGTGACTTATAATATCAACATGTGTTATTATAGCAATCTACTTATAATCTTAAGAATTTTCTCAATATCTATATTTATATCTTACATATAGTATAAATATATCATCTTTTAACAATCTATTTTAACTTAATAGATTTATTGGTGATTTATCACATTTTTAGATTGCTATATCATAAACTTTTGACCAATAATAAAGTATGATGCTATTTTGTATATAAAACTTGAAAATCATCAAACTTTAATAGACACATATATATTCTCCCCCAAAATATTAAAATAGTAAAAGAGGGGCCGTAGAAACTCACATTCGAAGCGTGATCCCGATCCCGGTTCTTTTGGTGAAGCTCTTCGTGAATGGTTCGTTCTCGGACTTTTAAATGGTTCAGGGTTTATTTGGTAATGTTTTAAACTAAAGGGGCTCGTTTTCAAATATTTTATATTTGAAGGAAAAGGCTGTTTTGCAATTTATTTTACACAAGGGACTAATTTGTAATGAATTATATCCAAAAGGGTTGTTTTTAAAATGTTTAAATCATTTGGGACCTGCTTTGAAAAGATTTATGTCAGGGGATGATTTCCAGATTTAAAGTTTTAATTAAAGGGACTGTTTCTGTCAATCTGATACAAGGTTTGGGGTACAAGGGATTTGACGCCTCCTCATCTTCATTGGTTCGTCAAATCGAGTATAGGAACAGAGGGAGCGACGAACAAACGGAACCACGAGAAGGGTCCAAACTCCGGCAATGGCTGGTAGGTTGGGAGGAGGAATCGAACTCCATAGAGCCTCATTTGGATTGCTTTAATCTCCGCCGGCAGTGAGCCAAGAAAACGGCAGCAAGGTCGATGGGAGAGGCTATGGTCGACAACAATGGTGGCGAGAGGCGGCTCCGACTGTTACTCTTCGCCTTTTCTCTTCTGATTTTGGTAGGTAACACAAAGGGAAGATGGAGGTGTGGATCGGAACTGGAACAACATTTGGTGGGGGTTTTGTTTTTTTGAGTTGTTTGATCAACAGGAAGAACGAAGGAGGAAGGGTGTGGGTTTCTCCGATGATGAATCGTAGCAACGATTAGTCTCCGGCGAGTCCTCGTGCTCCATTCTCGTCGCCGACCGCAGAAGTCAACGGAACAACAGCAACAACCGTCAATGGTGGAGTGATGTTTGGTGATTAGGTTGCTGCCGATTGGAAATCATTAACTGGGGTGTTTAGGTGGTGCTAGACGACGGTGAAAGACATAGAAGGAGGAGGAGGGCGCCATGGCCGACAACTTTATAGGTTTCTTTTTCTTTCTCTTTTTATTTTGACTATAAACCAATGGAGTTTGATCAACATGTTCAGATAGGTGATTGGGTTTGTTAAGGGGGTGTTAGGCTTAGCTTTTGAATGGCCAAAAGTCCTTTTAGGAAAAAACTTAGGCAAAAGATGTTTGGTAAAAGACTTCAAAAAGCTACTTTTGGATTTTACAAAGAAGGAAAATCAACTTCTTGGAAAAGTCAGGAAAACCTGACTTTTTGTAACTTTTCCAAAAAGATCTTTTGGCCTCTAAAAAGCTAAGCCAAACACCCCTAAATTCGACATATGTAGGTGGAAGGAAACTAGATTGAAATGAGGGTAGCAGCTGGTGTAGTGTTCAGGAAGTTCTTGTCACATTCCAAAACCAAGAACGGCGGAAACGTTCTGGGGCGGAGGACGTCATGCACAGTATCCCAAAAATAAAAAGTAGTAAACAAGCAACAACATCATCCATTGCATTAATAATATAATTTTAATACAAGTGTTCTGTCAAATTATACTAGACACTAAAGTATAAACAAAATAAAAGATGAGTCTTGAACGAGCTCCAACTTCTTTAAACCTTGCATCGGTACCTGTCTGCTGTTGACCTGAGGATACAAGTTATTTTGAAAGAGAGTATCAGCTTTAAAGCTGGTGAGATCATAAGTATTTTAATGTCTTAATTTGTATGTAAGTATTTGAAAAACATGTAATGAAAGACTTGAAAATGTTTTGAAAGGAAGTTCGTGTAAATATGAAAATGTTTGTGAAACAACTGTAAACGTTTGAAAAACCCTAGAATCCCTATGATTTCTACTAGTATAAAAGGCAGTCTTTTACCAAGACCTAACTGTTTTAATGTAGTCTTCTACCGAGACTTAACTGTTCTAATGTAGTCTTCTACCAAGACTTAACTATGCTACTATTATTATTATTATAAGAATTTGTATCCTTTGGTACTAGAATACTCAAATAATTCACCTCATCAGTTATGTGAATGAGTCACAAGATGGAGGTAATAATATAAATAACCTAAGTGTTATCCTTTTGTACTAGGATAATTAACAGTGCCAACTGAAGACATTTGTAGATGTACATTTACCTCTGTTGCTAACAGCTGGGTATAGGAATAGTCAGTCCCTTAAAGTATACCTGTAATGGTATCAACCGTTCACATCCGTAGATGTGCTTTTACCTCTGTAGCTAACAGAGATTATAGGGATGGTTAATCCCACAAGTATCCTTTGGTACTAGGATATTAAATCCAATCTATCTCGCCGATTATGTGATTGTATCACAAAGTGAAGATAAGAATGAGGATTATATAACAGAATCTATACATATAAAATGTACTATTAATTCATCATATGTTATCTATGTAGACGTACTTATGTAAGTGTACTGTACTCATGTAGATGTATCTATGTAGATGTACTCACGTAGGTGTATCTATGTAGATGTACTCATGTAGATGTATCTATGTGTACTCATGTAAGTGTAATCATGTAAAGGTAATCATGTAAATGTAATCATGTAACTGTAATCATGTAAATGTACTCATGTAGATGTATCTATGTAATAGTATAGTAATGTACTGTGTGCATTAGCTATAATGTGTGTTCTCTATCTATCTAGCAAGCATTGACTCATGAATGAACTAACTCATTGTATGATATCGCGTTCTAGTAATAGTTCTAGTATCTTCCTAAACTACCCATATGGTAGCTTACTAGTAATGTAACTGGTACGTATTAACATGGATGTATACCCTTGCTACCCAAGGGTATTGAATGAACTGGAAGAACCTTTATATATGTACACAGGATATATAACTAATATTGAAACAACCTTCGGATAGGTACCCGATATCCCACCAGACCACATCTCAAGCGAAAAAGGAAATAGGGTGGATAGCCTTCCTAAGTCTTTTAAACATTTCTTATATAACTATACATATATAGGCATGCAATTGATAATATAAAAGCATAAATTAAATTTTGTAAAACCTTTCAACATAATTATTATCTAAGAAAAGATCGACTTGATGTCAATCTATAAAACGGTTTGAAAGCATGGGTTTGATAAAACAGTTTAAGTATAAAGAAACATTTGTTTGAAACACAATTGTAAATGAGTTTGAAATGAAACATACAGAGTAAAATGTACAGTTTAATAAGGAGTTTTAAACATATAAAGTGTTTATGAAAATCATTTGAAGGAAACTGTTTGGTAAAACGGCTAATAAAATAGTAAATCATTTGAACGCTGCTTATTAATCACATGTGATTGACATAATAAGTAGCATGATTCTACTAGTATCCCCCCATAAATCATTTAAAAACATTTAAAACATTGATTAAGGGGTATGAACTCACCTGTTGCGAGTGGATCAGAAGGAAGTGTCGGATAAGTGTTTGGTGTCGAGTGAAGACTTAGACACGCACAAAGATCCTAATTACATATGAGGATATATGTATATAAACAATTAGTCTTTAAACAACTAATAAACAAGTCAAGACACTCTAGGACATGACAAACACTTTGTATAAGTGTTATAAGTGTTAAGGAGTGCGTCTAAGTGTTGTAGGGAAAGGCTAGTATGATTGGGGTTCAAGGAATACTCTTAAAATGAGTTTACTACCTAAGGAACAACACCCCTTGAGTTTACAGTTGTAAACTCTTGAGTTTACGGTTGTAAACTCTTGAGTTTACGGTCGTAAACTCCTAACCTTTTGACCATTTGTTGTTTTGAAGTCTTCTAAGCTATTCCAAGCATTCCTACTTCATGATTTAGCATTAGGAAGTGTTGTGTGGCATCAAAACACTCCTAAATGGAGTTTACGGTTTAAGGACCATTTCTCCATGAGTTTACTACCTTAAACTCATGAGTTTACTACCTTAAACTCCTAAGTTTGGTATTTGGCGGTTTTCAAGTCCTTAGCTCAAACATGGCAATAGTCTGGGTTAGATTTAGACATAAGGAACAACCGTGGGACATTTATGGGACTTTTACACATATTTGGGGTGTTTACGGTTTTAGGAGATCCCTAAACCGTAAAAACATAAAAATGTATGATTTTGGTGCTTTTGTGTGATAAACTCATCAAGGATGAATCTAGACAAGTCCCTAAGGCATTGTGAAGCATTTAGGCACCCTAACACACCACTTTGGCCCTATTCTTGGTGTTTACGGTTTTGGGACCTCCCAAAACCGTGAATACCTTTAACTTGGTGTTCTTGGGACTTTTATTTGATATAAACATGTATATCAAGCTTTAAATGACTCTACGATAGAAGTACTTACATTGTGGAAGCTTGAAATGAACTTAAAGTCCAAGAACACTAGTGTGTGTTCTTGGTGTTTTTGGAAAACTAGTCAAAACACAAAAATGGATGGATTAAGTGATATACTAACTTTAAAGTGCTAGAAACACTTACTAGATTGAAGATCTTGAATAATTTCTAGGATGATACTTGAGAGGATTTTTGGAGTTTACTCTTTTGGTAAATGGGGAGTAAACACAAATGACTAGTTTTTGGGGAGTAAACTCATGCTTAAGGTGTTTGCGTTTTTTGGAAGATTTTTCGACCCAAACATAAAAGTTTGGTCGTGAACTTCTAAGACACGAGGTGTTTGCGGTTTTTAAATTTCAAAACCCGAGACAGCACTTTCTTTCACCCGTTCGTTTAAAGAATAATATTAAAATAATCAAACGAACTTTAAATTTGCTAAAATAAGTAATAATATAATTGACCGATAAATCGAAGTGATTGACTTTTAGGGTTTGACCGAATGAAAATTTCGAGTTGTCACATCATCCCCCTGTTAAAGGGAATTTTGTCCCGAAATTAGAATTTAGGTAAGGAAGTAGGTATGAATGATCGAGTCAAGAGGTGGGAAACTTCCTAATCGATTGTTTCTCGTGTTCATAAGTGAATTTGGGTCCTCGATTGGTATCCCAACGAACCTTCACTAAATGGCGACGGCGTTGCTTCGTCCGCTTGACCACTCGGGCGAGGGTCACTACGGTTCCTATACGAAGGCGAGGATCTCGTTAATCTTGATCTCGTCGAGTATGCTTACGTGGGTCCTAACGGAAAGGCATGGTTTCAAGATCGAGACGCGAAGAGTAAATATACTTTACTGAGTTAGCGGAGTAGGTCTAGTTTGCGAGGTTCAGGACCAATTCTGGTAAGAATCTCGGAGGTCCTATCTATCTTGGATTTAGCTTTCCACGCTTTATGCAACGTATTAAGACATTACCAGAGTGAGATTTCCTAAAGAATTTGGTCTCTCACTTGGAATTCCAAAGGTTCTTTCTCTTGCTTATCTTCCCCGTCAAGGGCCACCCCTTGCTGGGTTAAAGTCGTACATGTTTTTGTAATTTGCGAGGAGTTCTTGATGATCTATGACCGTAGGTCTGTAAGACCTAGAATTTGGCGAATTCCTGTCGGCGTCTCTGGTGTCGAAAAATTCTCAATGGTTTTGATAAATTGACAGAGTACTCAAGAATTTCCACATCACTAATAGTGTGTCTTAGGAAATTTTGACTCTTTAATTCCAAAACTAGTGTTCAGAGAACTTTTCGAAAAGTATCTCCGAGGGTAATGTTTCCGTGGGTTCCTTCTTACTACGAGGGTAGATAAGTAAGTCGTTACAGGGAGAGTGACGAACTGATCCAAGTAAGAAAGACGGACTCTATTCATTAAACTCATGAATGCTTCGGGCGTATTGGTCCTATACGAGGGGTATCACTACGGACTCGAAGTGTCCGCATTGAGTTCGGAGGGTAGTCTTCAGGACATCCTTCCCTTACACTCAATCTGGTGATATTCGGATCTCAGGTCCATTTCTGAAAGTAATTCTTTCCTTGCGTTTGCTCAACCACTTCATCTATGCGAGGTAGAGACAACGATTTTTAATGGAAAATCTTGACGGAGTCCTCAATATCTGAGGTACATACGATACAATCCGTCAACCTCTGGAAGAATAAGACCGGGGCTCTCCAGGGTGGAAAGCCTAGTCTTCCAATTCTATTTCTGTGCAATTCGCTAAGTTGTCCGGACTGTTCTTGCATCTCCGTAGGTGTTTAGACTGTAGGGCGATATGCTTACAGGAATCATACTGGGTTCTAAGTTTGTTCACATGATGATGCGATTACTCGTAGGCTTGGGCAGTTCTCCGTCCTGAAGTTCATATTAGAATTTATACATGGTTTCACAAATCACAATCTCGTGTATACGAGTCGTATATAATTAAGATTGAAAAGGTAGTCGAATAACTGATTCTTCTTTAAGCTCACATCCCATCGAGGAAAATGAAGTTAAAGTGGAATCATCAATTCTAAACCTGTAGAACCTTGATTATATATTACCCTTATGTATACATTCCTCAGTGATAGATCAACCGTATGAATCCTTGGATTGAACTTGACGTACTGCACGAGTGGTACTTCGGGGATTTCTTTGGAAAAGAAAAGAACTATGGGGTACTCCAGGCATGAGTACTTCGGTGTTCTAAAATGACGGTTTCGCTAAAAAGACGTTTACTGATAAAGAGATGTACGTATGAAGCTGTTTTTGTGAGGATCAAATTGAATCGAGTCGTATGACAATGTCAGAATCATACTGAAACTTAAAGACATTAGATTTGAACATAAGACGTTTACAGACAAAATACAACCGTGCAACCATCAACAGAGTTACAGTACTTTAGATTTACTACAAGACTATTGTTGCGAATAAGGTATACTACAAAAGACAAGTATACGCAGCACGAGCATCCTTATACCGATAGGATCCCGCAAAAGATAAGAGTCTAGTTGCACTAGTTCTGGATAGTTTATAAGTCTGCTACAACAACATGCCTAAGTTACATTAACGTGGTTCCGGAGCAGGTTCTCCTGCAGCTGTGATCCTGAGAATCTTCCCGTCTGCGCCAGAGTTCTTTGCTATAGGGCAATCCTTCTTAAAGTGCCCTATCTCTCCGCATTGGTGGCAGGACTAGCTAGTACTAGCATTGGTGGCGGGAGTGTGGTGTTTAGCCAGTGTTATGTGGACACGAGTGCCTTCCTCATTACTCCACCTTGGAAATTGCTTCCTAAAGCGTTTTGCAGGAGTTGCCACTTGTGGCTGGGGCGTGGCAAGTCTTTGGGCTCTCTTGCGCTCCTTTTGGGCTTGACGATATTGTCTCTTCCTTTTGGTCTTACGGCTTTGCAAGTCCATGACTGTTGCCATTTGTTGGTTTCCCGGTTTGGTACTACCATCGGAACTCTCAACTCCTTTGTCAGTCTTGCTTGTGTTGCCTGAGTTGATGGGTGTAAGGAAAGTTGTCATAGCAGCTGCTACTGCAGCTTGTAATGTACCGACGTCAATATGGAGGATAAGGGTTTTGTTGCTCGACTGGTTGTTTCCAGATGACGACATGATTCTGTAATACGAAAGATAAGGATTTTGTGAGTGATTCTGGTTGACTCTAGATGTACTTTGATTGTTCAAGTAAAGAGTAGAAGTATGTTCGCGAAGGTTTGACCTACATCCCTATGATGCAGTCCTAGTACTGAGTGGGAGTAAGTTCGTAAAATGGTCTCAAGACGTTTGTCGTTCAAGCCGAGGTATCGATGGTTGGTGAATAACATGATCCAACCACTAAAAGAGACTTGGATATGTATCGGGAGTTAAATTACTATAGTCCAATGACTTGACTAAAGCAGGTTTCAGATAGACTCCAATGAAAGTATGATAAGAGTACTTGAATAAAGAATGACACAGAAGTTAGCCGACTGTCAAAATCTTTGATATTCATGACGTAAAAGTTCGTGAAATGACCTGGTAAAAAGGTCTTACATTATATCCAGCGAAGATAGTCCTTGACAGCATAAAGACCTAACCAAAAGTACTTACAGTACAAGATAATTTTATAGAAAATGCCACATCGGGCATAGACAGAAATCAATTCTTTTCTAACAAGGAAAGTAAAGTAAGGCATCTACTACTGGCGACGGTCATCCCTCTGGTGAACTCTCAGTTCAGCCAGTTGACGTTCCACATCAAGTAGGTGTCTTTCGTACACCCTCTGGCGTTCTCGGAGCTCTATGACTTCGACTCGTGATTCAGCCAGTGCTTGAAGCAGGGTTTCATGGTTTCTCTCAGATCTCTCACGAGCATCTTCTAGACGAATGGTGCGGAGGGTATGCATTCTCGCATTGGCGACAACTTCTGTGATTTGATGTAGGGCTGTCCTGCCTTGAATCTCATTTCGGGCCACTCTGCGGACCAAGAATGGCAAGACTCTGTCTGCTGAGCCCCCATTGTTCAGGTCATAGAAGCTTCAGTCACCATTAAATGGCATGGGTTGATCTTGTCCTTGGCTCCATGTTTCCAAGCATTCTACCCACTCAGGCGTCGGGCCATGAAAAGCCAGACGAGAGCTAGGAATTGGAACAGGAGCTGCCTGGGGTAGGTTCTCAACCTCGGGTTCGGAGTTAGCGTCGTTCGAAAGGTCTTCATCATGGTGATCATTCAAAGGGATAGGATGATCATTCTCTAGTTCTTCTCCAAACCAACCAGCTATGACTTCGTTCGGAAGATACTGGTTGCCGAGGGGATGGAGTCCAGCCATGTTATCTACGCGGGAATTTGGGGTAAGAAAATAATTATTAGAAGAACTATCTAGATAATTATTTAGAAAATCTTCATTAGTTACATCGCTATTTGTGAAGTACATACCAGTTATATGTAATCTAAACAGGATAGGCCTTCGAATAAGTGACCTTAACTCCAAATTCACACAGAATAGGGGTAAAGTAAAATTTTCACAAATTCTAAGTCTATAACATCCTAATTACATATAGCCTTAGTGTATCCACTTAGCAACTATCAACTTAGTATTGAAGATCCCGTTTTAGTTCTCAACTATAAAGTACTTATAGTAACACCAAATACCCCTATAGTATTTTAAGTTTAATGTTATGTTCTACTGTTCTCATTGTGGTATTGTTGGTAAGATTTTAGACTTGTTGCAACCACACAACTACACTTAGGCACATGCTAGTCAACCCTCGGATAATATAGTTGAACAGGCTATATCTTCCCAGTTTTGACCATATGTCTCTAAGTCCACCTATGTTGCCCAACAATCGTAATTCTTTTGTACTTTCCTAGTGACACTGATTTTAGTATGAATGCAGGCACGTATACTAAATTAAATATTTTACTATTTAAAGTAGAAACTCTTGGTCAGAATAATTTTAATCCCATTGTATTTATAGTCGGTATATCTTTTATGGGTTGATATACTTAATTCACTATAAACAATGCTCTGATACCAATCTGTCACACCCCAAAACCAAGAACGGCGGAAACGTTCTGGGGCGAAGGACGTCATGTACAGTATCACAACAATGAAAAGTAGTAAACAAGCAACAACATCATCCATTACATTAATAATATAATTTTAATACAAGTGTTCTGTCAAATTATAATAGACACTAAAGTATAAACAAAATAAAAGATGAGTCTTGAACGAGCTCCATCTTCTCTAAACCTTGCATCGGTACCTGTCTGCTGTTGACCTGAGGATACAAGTTATTTTGAAAGAGAGTATCAGCTTTAAAGCTAGTGAGATCATAAGTATTTTAGTGTCTTAATTTGTATGTAAGTATTTGAAAAACATGTAATGAAAGACTTGAAAATGTTTTGAAAGGAAGTTCGTGTAAGTATGAAAATGTTTGTAAAACAACTGTAAACGTTTGAAAAACCCTAGAATCCCTATGATTCCTACTAGTATAAAAGGCAGTCTTTTACCAAGACCTAACTGTTCTAATGTAGTCTTCTACCGAGACTTAACTGTTCTAATGTAGTCTTCTACCAAGACTTAACTATGCTACTATTATTATTATTATAAGAATTTGTATCCTTTGGTACTAGAATACTCAAATAATTCACCTCATCAGTTATGTGAATGAGTCACAAGATGGAGGTAATAATATAAATAACCTAAGTGTTATCCTTTTGTACTAGGATAATTAACAGTGCCAACTGAAGATATCCGTAGATGTACATTTACCTCTGTTGCTAACAGCTGGGTATAGGAATAGTCAGTCCCTTAAAGTATACCTGTAATGGTATCAACCGTTGACATCCGTAGATGTGCTTTTACCTCTGTAGCTAACAGAGATTCTAGGGATAGTTAATCCCACAAGTATCCTTTGGTACTAGGATATTAAATCCAATCTATCTCGCCGATTATGTGATTGTATCACAAAGTGAAGATAAGAATGAGGATTATATAACAGAATCTATACATATAAAATGTACTATTAATTCATCATATGTTATCTATCTAGACGTACTTATGTAAGTGTACTATACTCATGTAGATGTATCTATGTAGATGTACTCATGTAGGTGTACCTACGTAGATGTACTCATGTAGATGTATCTATGTATAAGTACTCATTTAAGTGTAATCATGTAAAGGTAATAATGTAAATGTAATCATGTAACTGTAATCATGTAAATGTACTCATGTAGATGTATCTATGTAAAAGTATAGTAATGTACTGTGTGCACTAGCTATAATGTGTGTTCTCTATCTATCTAGCAAGCATTGACTCATGAATGAACTAACTCATTGTATGATATCGAGTTCTAGTAATAGTTCTAGTATCTTCCTAAACTACCCATATGGTAGCTTACTAGTAATGTAACTGGTACGTATTAACATGGATGTATACCCTTGCTACCCAAGGGTATTGAATGAACTGGAAGAACCTTAATGACTATATATGTACACAGGATATATAACTAATATTGAAACGACCTTTGGATGGGTACCCGATATCCCACCAGACCACATCTCAAGCGAAAAAGGAAATAGGGTGGATAGCCTTCCTAAGTCTTTTAAACATTTCTTATATAACTATACATATATAGGCATGCAATTGATAATATAAAAGCATAAAATAAGTTTTGTAAAACCTTTCAACATAATTATTATCTAAGAAAAGATCGACTTGATGTCAATCTATAAAACGGTTTGAAAGCATGGGTTTGATAAAACAGTTTAAGTACAAAGAAACATTTGTTTGAAACACAATTGTAAATGAGTTAGAAATGAAACATACAGAGTAAAATGTACAGTTTAATAAGGAGTTTTAAACATATAAAGTGTTTATGAACATCATTTGAAGGAAACTGTTTGGTAAAACGGCTAATAAATAGTAAATCATTTGAACACTGCTTATTAATCACATGTGATTGACATAATAAGTAGCATGATTCTACTAGTTTCCCCCCATAAATCATTTAAAAACATTTAAAACATTGATTAAGGGGTATGAACTCACCTGTTGCGAGTGGATCGGAAGGAAATGTCGGATAAGTGCTTGGTGTCGAGTGAAGACTTAGACACGCACAAAGATCCTAATTACATATGAGGACATATGTATATAAACAATTAGTATTTAAACAACTAATAAACAAGTCAAGACACTCTAGGACATGACAAACACTTTGTATAAGTGTTATAAGTGTTAAGGAGTGCGTCTAAGTGTTGTAGGGAAAGGCTAGTATGATTGGGGTTCAAGGAATACTCTTAAAATGAGTTTACTCCCTAAGGACCAACACCCCTTGAGTTTACGGTCGTAAACTCCTAACCTTTTGACCATTTGTTGTTTTGAAGTCTTCTAAGCTATTCCAAGCATTCCTACTTCATGATTTAAGCCTTAGGAAGTGTTGTGTGGCATCAAAACACTCCTAAATGGAGTTTACGGTCTAAGGACCATTTCTCCATGAATTTACTACCTTAAACTCATGAGTTTACTACCTTAAACTCCTAAGTTTGGTATTTGGCGGTTTTCAAGTCCTTAGCTCAAACATGGCAATAGTCTAGGTTAGATTTAGACATAAGGAACAACCATTTATGGGACTTTTACACATATCTAGGGTGTTTATGGTTTTGGGAGATCCCTAAACCGTAAAAACATAAAAAATGTAAGATTTTGGTGCTTTTGTGTGATAAACTCATCAAGGATGAATCTAGACAAGTCCCTAAGGCATTGTGAAGCATCTAGGCACCCTAACACACCACTTTGGCCCTATTCTTGGTGTTTACGGTTTTGGGACCTCCCAAAACCGTGAATACCTTTAACTTGGTGTTCTTGGGGCTTTTATTTGATATAAACATGTATATCAAGCTTTAAATGACTCTAGGATAGAAGTACTTACATTGTGGAAGCTTGAAATGAACTTAAAGTCCAAGAACACTAGTGTATGTTCTTGGTGTTTTTGGAAAACTAGTCAAAACACAAAAATGGTTGGATTAAAGGATGTACAATCACTAGATTAAGTGATATACTAACTTTAAAGTGCTAGAAACACTTACTAGATTGAAGATCTTGAATAATTTCTAGGATGATACTTGAGAGGATTTTTGGAGTTTACTCTTTTGGTAAATGGGGAGTAAACACAAATGACTAGTTTTTGGGGAGTGACTCATGCTTAAGGTGTTTGCATTTTTTGGAAGATTTTTCGACCCAAACATAAAAGTTTCGTCGTGAACTTCTAAGACACGAGGTGTTTGCAGTTTTTAAATTTCAAAACCCGAGACGACACTTTCTTTCACCCGTTCGTTTAAAGAATAATATTAAAATAATCAAACGAACTTTAAATTTTCTAAAATAAGTAATAATGTAATTGACCTATAAATCGAAGTGATTGACTTTTAGGGTTTGACCGAATGAAAATTTCGAGTTGTCACATCATCCCCCTGTTAAAGGGAATTTAGTCCCGAAATTAGAATTTAGGTAAGGAAGTAGGTATGAATGATCGAGTCATGAGGTGGGAAACTTCCTAATCGATTGTTTCTCATGTTCATAAGTGAATTCGGGTCCTCGGTTGGTATCCCAACGAACCTTCACTAAATGGCGATGGCGTTGCTTCGTCCGCTTGACCACTCGGGTGAGGATCACTACGGTTCCTATACGAAGGCGAGGATCTCGTTAATCTTGATCTCATCGAGTATGCTTATGAGGGTCCTAACGAAAAGGCATGGTTTCAAGATCGAGACGCAAAGAGTAAATATACTTTACTGACTTAGCGGAGTAGGTCTAGTTTGCGAGGTTCAGGACCGATTCTGGTAAGAATCTCGGAGGTCTTATCTATCTTGGATTTAGCTTTCCACGCTTTTTGCAACATATTAAGACATTCCCAGAGTGAGATTTCCTAAAGAATTTGGTCTCTCACTTGGAATTCCAAAGGTTCTTTCTCTTGCTTATCTTCCCCGTCAAGGGCCACCCCTTGCTGGGTCAAAGTCGTACGGGTTTATGTAATTTGCGAGGAGTTCTTGATGATCTATGACCGTAGGTCTGTAAGACCTAGAATTTGGCGAATTCCTGTCGGCGTCTCTGGTGTCAACAAATTCTCAATGGTTTTGACAAATTGACAGAGTAAGAATTTCCACATCACTAATAGTGTGTCTTAGGAAATTTTGACTCTTCAATTCCAAAACTCGTGTTCAGAGAACTTTGCGAAAAGTATCTCTGAGGGTAATGTTTTCGCAGGTTCCTTCTTACTACGAGGGTAGATAAGTAAGTCGTTACAGGGAGAATGACGAACTGATCTAAGTAAGAAAGACGGACTCTATTCATTAAACTCATGAATGCTTCAAAGATTTTCTAAATTGCGAAGACTACATATAGTGTGGAACTCAAGAATTAAACTATGCTTATCACTTCTTTTCTTAATTGCATAGACTTCCAATGTGGAAACCAAGAATAAAACAATTGTCACACCCTGAAAACCGAAGGCAGAAATATTTTCGGGGTTGACTCCACGTTGAGTATCAAATCCAATGTACATAGTAAGTAAAGTGAAACAAACATCACATTACATATTAAAAGTTTTACAATTTGTTTCAAAAGACACAGTTTATACAGTTGTGATACATAGTATAGATATGAACAAAACGAACGAGCTTTGCACGCACACCATCCTGGATCAAGTAAGTCTTCGGGTACCTGTACTATCGTTGACCTGAGAACACAAGCGGTTTAAAAATCAGCATAACGCTGGTGAGTTCATAAGTAGTTTTGTTTTGTGAAAATGTACATGTTTCCTTTCTATTTCTGAAAATGTAACACACACCAAGAAAATCCCACATTTTCTTAAAAGTTGGTTGTTGTTTCACAAAAGTAAAGTATAGTTTGGTTATCCAATTCGTTAAACTATTCTGTTTACGTACCATTGTATTCCCAGGAAAGTCCCATACTTTCCTGAATTTTAGTTATTGTAAAAGATGTAATGGTATTCAGTTTGTTACACGTTTCTGGTTGTGTATATGTTACCCCGAAATGCCCCATGCTTTCCTGTATGTTGATTTTTGATGTGCAAGATGTATTCTGTTAGAACTGGTTATGTACAAGGTTTCCCAGGAAGGTCCCATACCTTCCTGAATGTTGGTTATCATTGTAAAAGATGTAAAAGATGTAAACCGAAACCTGGTCATCTGTAAAATGTAATAAGCGGTTCATTATTACTATCAGTAAATCTATGTTATCCTAATTGCGAGTTCCATAACCATACTAAAGACTGAACCCGTGGCAATAAGTAGTCCATAACCTTATGACTTTCATCACCCTTGAACCATTTCGGTTCGGCAGTAGCTAGCAGCCAGGTGTGGGGTAGTCAGCCCCGTATAGATCTATACACTCAAGTCACGCTCTCTAAATCCCAGAGAGTCTGGTTACGGGTGTAGTCCTCCACTCGTGTATATATGTGGAGTGTTTGCCGAGGACGTGTCTCCAATCATACAGGAATAACAAATTTACTAGTAATAATTTGATAATCCTCCATTCGCGTATCTATGTGGAATGTTACCGAGGACGAGACAACGTACAATTTATATTATTCATGTATTCTAATGTCATGCTTTTAACTGATAAAATGTGGAAAACCATTTGTGAAATATATAAAACATACCAGTTTATAAAATCCCATTTCACAAATAAATGTTTATGTGATCTACATGTTCTACTGGTTATCAGTTGTGTCTATCAGTATTAAAAGCATATGAAATGTGAAACACACACATGAAAATAAGTTTTGAGTACAAGAAAACCCTTGTACTTTGCTTGTGTTCCCCCCCCCCCCCTTGAAAACAGTGAAAAACAGTGAAAAAGGTAGGGGTATGAACTCACCAGACTAAGAATCGCAACTATTTCGGATACTAAGCGTGGGTTCGGGGCTTGATTACTCGCGATGTCCCTATGTAAAATTAAATAATGTCCATATATATTTAATTAGGGATACATTCACTAATTAAATAGAACATTACACTCCGACGAGATTAAACACCTCAAAACGAGCGTTTGGAGTGACCCGGGTGACATCTACGGACATGTATTGGCACTAGGGACTTGGTACTTAAGTTTACTCCCCAAGAGTAAACATTTAAATGAGTTTACAACCACAAAACACACCCATACATGAGTTTACGGCTGTAAACTCATGTTGGTGTGAATTTGGGTGTTTAATGGCTTGTTTGGACATGGGGATTGTTGGAATGGATTTCTAAATTGCCTTGGAATGGTTTGAAAGGATTTATATCATTTAAAAGGGAGTTTAAGGCTGTAAACTTAGAGTTTACGGCCGTAAACTCACTCATGGTCAAGAAAAATTTGTTTAAGGCACAAGGAGTAATCACATGTGATTCTAACTAATTTTCTAAGGCTTGGTATAAATTTTAGGCTTCATTTAACACCTTTATATGAGTTTACGGCCCAGATACATACTCTCTAGCCGTAAACTCTAATATGGTTAAGAAAAATTAGATTTTGATGTTTAAAACACTCATATGTAATTCTAGGAATTTTTCCAAGCCTTAAGGGTGAATTAGGAGCATTTTTGGCATCATTTTATGAGTTTACGACCAACGGCTATGTGCCTAGGCCGTAAACTCCAATATGTATGACATTTGATGTGTTTAAGATCTCCAAACCATTTTTAGATGATTCTAGGATTTACCACAAGGCTATTGGTTAAGTTACAAGGCATTTGGACATGTTTAAAGGCTATAAATCCCCATTTTAGAGGAGTTTACGGCCCAAGAAGGAGCCTTGGCCATAAACTCTCTTTTGTCCCATATAATTCATGTTTTAGATGTTTCAAGTCCCAATTAATGATTTGGAAGGGTTAAATGGCTCAAAAACCCTCATTTATATGAGTTTACGGCCTAGGATAGTTCTAGGGCCGTAAACACATAATGATGGTCCTAATTCATAGATTATACTCAAATTTGAAGGCTAAAGAGGTTGTATAACATGCTAGGGAAGTTACCTCAAAGATTTGAAGCCTTAAACTTGAGATTTGGACCTTTAATTCTAGTTTGAGGAGAGAGGTTGGAAATGTTTATGTAAAAAATGGCCAAAAGCTTCAAATGAAAGCTTTGAATCACTTATATAGTGCTCGGGAATTGGACACAATGGAAATCTACCCGATACCGGTGTTAAGTGGGGCTTTTGGTCATACCCGACCAAATTGTCATGACCCGATATGGTCGATTCTAGAATTATTCCGATAGTTATAATGGGGTGTTAAAATGATTTCTAATGGCATTAAGACACCCATTAAGTCATTTTAGATCAATATAAGTTAATGACTTAATAAAATGGCGAAATCGGAAACGAATTTGGAAACGACGTCTGATTGATCAAATTGGATTACAAGTTGCGTTACAAGAAGTGATATGAAGTTTCGGGTTGTTACATTATTCCCCCGTTAGAGGGAATTTCGTCTCGAAATTCAAGACAAGATACAAGACAAATACAAATCATGGATCTGGAAAGAGTTGTGGATACTTCTGTTTCATCGAGTCTTCTCGCTCCCAAGTGAACTTCGGTCCCCGCTTGGCATTCCAGCGAACCTTCACTAACGGGATGTGAATTAGTTTCATACGTTTGACTTCTCGATCCATGATTTCGATCGGTTCCTCCACGAAGTTAAGGTTTTCATCGATCTCGATCTTGTCTAATGGAATCACTAGGGTGTACATATATAGACATAAAAGTGCTTCCATATTAATGCGTACTAGTTACATCATTAGTAAGCTACCATCGGGGTAGCATAGTATCATATTTATACTATTGCTAGATCAATGAGTCAGTTCATTCATGAGTCAATACTTTTTTTTGAAAGAGCCAAAGCTCAGCAAACTTTATTAAAAAGAATAAAAGAATACAACATCAACCAAAAACAAACAATTCCAACAAAAAACAAATTAACCAACCTATCCATAACCAACTACCAAGCCATTTCCTAAAAACTAGAAATAGCCACCCAAAAAACCCTAGTATCCTTAAAGTAAGCCCAAGGACTTATTAAAAGAGGGAAAAAAAGGTAACTTCACCCCCTTGCACCACCAAAAACGCCAAAAATCATAAGAATCACAGCAAGGGGTAAGGCCCTTAAAAAACCCTCAGTCCAATGCTTAACTTTAAGAAAAAACCTTCTAAACCCACAATCCTCAAACGACAATACACAGAATATAACCAAAAATATATAATACTACTAAACAACTCAACATTGCAAAACCAAAGTAACCCCAAGAAATAATCAATCCCAATTCTTCTATCCCATTTCCATTCCTTCATCCTCCACTTAGTCTTCAGCAGGAATCTCTCCTCCTTGTAACTGAGGTCCATCTTCATCCAATGCAGTAACTTCCTGCATAAAATACAAAAACCAACGAACCACAAACTAACACCAAAACTCCAGAATTTCAGAATAAGTTTCATACTAGACATGGCATCAATCACATGTCTAGGATTCTCTATTTGAATAATCTCATAAAAGATCATATCCAAACAGAAAATCCCATAGGTACAAGTCAAATGATTAGAGAGAAAACTCCCCAACCATTGACAAATTCCGTCAATTCCTTTGTATAAACAATTATTCCAAAATTGCCCCCACCAAATTCCATCAATAAGAATACCCTCATTAGAATTCCTTCGCTGCCATCCCCAAAGAAAAGCCGCACCAATCAACAACTTTACAATCCAGAATCTGATCTCCATCTCTTAGTTATTATCCATTCCAGAAATACACCAAACCTTATAGACTTTACCATTAACTAGTTTAGCCTTATTCCTTAATCCCAACAGCTTTAATCGGATTTCATTCTCAATACAAGCAATCACTCCCTCAGCTGCTATTCTCCTTTTATTAAAAATCCTAGAGCTCCTTTCCTTCCAAATATGGGCAACACAACTCGCAAGAACACATTTATTAATCAAATTCACAGCAGAGTTCTTATAAAACAATTTGCAAAACTTTAGGATCAGGTCATTCCAGTCTTCCATTACAAGGTTAATACTCATCTTATCACAAAAATACCTCCAAATAACTTGAGAGAACTCACATTTAAAGAAGAGATGATTATGTGAATCAGGTATAACATTACAAAAAGGACAAAGGAGGTTACATGAGATTTCCCAAACTCTCACACGATCCTGAGTTTTCAATCTATTCAAAATGGCCATCCATAAAATAAATGAATCTCTAGGAATGCCATTACCATACCAAACAATATCATGCCAAGGAACCTTACTTCCAAAATTATTAATATCACCCCACACCTGTTTGCAAGAAAATTGTTTGCAAATACCATCCTTATCTCTCCAACCAGCAACATCCCTCAAATTTGGCTCAATACAAAACATAGGAGCATCTTTCAGAGCAGGAAATTTATCAACCCAATAAACCAGCCAACAATATGTATCATAAGCAAGAACATCAATAACCAAAGATGAGTCATTAAATCTATTGCTAATCCAATCTCTTCTCGAACTTATAGAACATAGAATACCTAAAGGATGCCACCAATCATGCCATAAAGTATTCCTCCCATTTCCCACACAAGCAACAATATGAGGTCTAACAATTTTCCTAATCTCCAAAAATCTCTTCCAAGTCCAGCTCATGCTCTTGTTCTGCAATATATCCCAAAAATTCCTGCTTCCAATATAATTAGATTTCACCCATTGAACCCATAAAGAATTTTTGTTATTAAAAACATTCCACACATGTTTAGCTAACAAAGCATCATTCCATTTCCTTAAATTCTTAACCCCCAATCCTCCATAAGCTTTAGGTTTACAAATATCATCCCATTTGATTTTAGCTTTCCCTTTAACTATTTCACAATTTGCCCACAAGAAGCTTCTACACATCTTTTCAATCTCTTTGATAGTAGCAATAGGAATTTTAAAAATCGAAGCCCAATACACATGGATAGATGTCAAAACATAATTAATGAGCTACAGCCTACCAGCAAATGATAAAATTTACTTTTCCAATTGAAAATTCTCATTCTAATCTTTTCAATCAACTTTTTACAATCTCTATCAAAAAGCTTAGTAACACACATAGGAACACCCAAATACTTAAAAGGAAATTTCCCAACATCAAAAGGAAGAATACCCAAGATAATCCTTCTCATATTCGGCTTAACACAACTAAAAGAAATCTGGCTTTTTTCCATACTCACCTTCAGCCCTGAAACTGTTTTAAATTCATCAAAAGCATTCCTTATAACTCTAGCCGAATTCCCATTACCATAAGAAAAGACAAGCAAATCATCAGCAAAGCATAAGTGAGAAATTTTGAGACACTTATTATGATATTTAATGTTATGGCTTTCTTCAATATGCTTACCAAGAATCATATTAAACACTTCCATAACTATAGTAAATAAGTAAGGAGAAAGAGGATCTCCCTGCCTAAGCCCCCTCTTTCCTTCAAAATACCTGTGATCTTCACCATTAAAATTAAGCATAAACCACGGGGAAGAAACACAAGCCATAATCCACTGAATCATTATCGGATAAAATCCAAACCCTTGAAGACTTCTATTAAGAAACTCCCAATCCACCGTATCATATGCCTTTTGAATATCAATTTTTAAGGTGCATTTAGGAACTCCCCTCTTGTTATTATATCCCACCATCAGCTCCTAAGCAAGAAGAATATTATCCAAAATAGATCTTCCAGGAATGAAAGCAGACTGATTCTTACTAACAATTCACCCAAACAGCTTCTGATTTGATTCACTATAATCTTACTTATACACTTATACAAAGTGTTACAGCAAGCTATAGGTCTAAAATCTGAAATCTTCCTCGGCACATCCACTTTAGGAACCAACACAACTCTCGTAGCATTTATCCCCTTTAACAATTTTCCCGTCCAAAAAAATTCTCTCACTGCTTTGCAAACCTCCGGCCCAACAAAATTCCAAGCACTTTTGAAAAACTTTGAGGAGTATCTATCAGGCCCTGGAGCACGATTGTCATCAATTTCAAACATCGCAGCTTTAATTTCTTCATCTGTCACCACTCTAAACATATTCGTAGCAACACTTCTGTCCAACTTGTTTTGAAAAAACTCATCATTTAATTCCGGCATAACAGCAACATCTTTACATCCCAAGAAATTCTTGAAATACAAAACAAACTTATCCTTCATGGCAATCCCACTAACCCATCTTCCATCTTCATCCAAAATCATCATAATTCTATTTTTATTGCCCCTACTCTTCACAATACTATGAAAAAATTTAGTAGTATAATCCCCTTCCTGAATCCATTTAATTTTAGACCTATGGAGAAGAAGCTGCTCTTCATCATTACAAGCCACATTAAATTTAAAAAGAATATCAGCATGTTCCTTCCTAACCTTACTATCAAAAGGATTAAGATCAATTTCTGATTGTTTACTTTCCAGCTCTTTTCTTAGCTTTTGAATTCGCTTCCCATAACCTCTGTGATTATTACAAAGCACCCTACAATGCTTTTTAAGGGTCTTCAACTTTTGGCAAACCTTGAACATATAAAAACCATCAATGTTCACATCCCAAACTTCCTTGACCAACGGTAAGAATTCATCCTTCTCAGTAATGAAATTAGCAAATCTGAAAGAATGTCTACATCTCATCTTACCCATAGGAATATTTAAAATAGCAGGACAATGATCCGAAATTCTATATGGTTTAAAAACAGCATGGGCCAAAGGATGATCCGAAACAAATTTCAAATTGGCCATCACTCTATCTAATTTCTTCAAAAGGCCCATACTCCCAGCAGGAGTTTTATTCCAAGTAAATTGAAAACCAGTCGAATTCAGATCCTCAACTTCTATACAGTTAATGCACTCAATAAAATCCTCAACTCCTTTAGGAGTTTTAGAACATCCTTCAGAATATTCCGAAGGTTTTAAAGCAACATTAAAATCACCTAATATTCCCCAAGCATCCTTCTTAACCACCATACTATGTTTCTTCAATTTATCCCATAAAGATCTTCTATCAAGATAATTCGAAGCAGCATAAATAAAGGACAAATACATGCTATAATTAGACTCACAGAATCTAACATAACAATGTATTACTTGTCTAGATTGCGAGATCACCATCACATCAACAATTCGAGGATTCCATCCAACAATTATCCTAGTTCTAGCCTCACAACTACTGTTATTTGACACCCAATCCCATTGCCCAAAGGTCTTAGCACAAACACTTTTAAGATTTAAGACCCTAACATGCGATTCCACCACAAGACAAATACCAAGATTATAGCTCCTGATAACATCTATAACCTCCTTCTGCTTAATAGACTTATTCAAACCTCTGACATTCCAGCACCCTATGGACATCATTGGAAACCAGCAGATTTTTTGGCATCATCCTCCTCTAATGCCTGAGAATTCCCTACATTGCTTTTACTACTCCCCTGATTCTTCATGTTATCCTTCAATTTATTATTACCATTCCCTTTATTACCCTTCCCAATAAACTTAGAAGGCTCCTGCTTATTCTTTATTTTCCCAGCAACATCATCATTTGAAACAACTTTATCTCCATCCTGAAAAACACCATTTTTACCCCCCTTAATATCTTCTTCCATTCTATCCATAACTTCCTCATTAATCATTCCCAGAATTTCAAAGCTGTTTTTATTACTGCAATCTTCATTAGAATTAATCTTACTATCTCTACTCATCTTACCTTCCTCTTTATTATTGTCATTCTTTATAGCATACCCTTGCTTCTTGTTCTCTTTTATCCCCTGATTACCAGCCGTATTCTGACCATTCACAAACTTCTCATATCTTCTATTCTTTTCTAAATTCCAATGGCCTACCCCTTTATTATTCCAATTCCCATTCTGCCCTCTTCCATTATCACCTCTATACCCATTATTGCCTCTAAAACTATTACCCCTGTTATAATTACCATTCCTCCCATTATATCTCTGATTGTTCAATTCAAAATAGCCTTCCTTTGATTTGCTAGTGCCCTCTCCATTATTGTTACCTGCCACTTTCTTATAACTAACCTCCACAAAACCATCATCATTAACAACTTCCTTCCCTTTATTATTCTTAACTTTCTCCTCATCCCCTTTCTTTACCATTTTTCCTTCATTTAGTGCCGCAAGACAAGCTTTATCCAAATGCTTAAATATCTTACAATGATTACATCTCGATGGAATCCAAGCATATTCCACTTCAAAACTCTGAACAACAGCAGAATTAGAGACAAAATCCCAAGTAGAGACCTCAATTTTCCTCTTCCATTCCTTATCAGCTGCCATTTCAACAAGAATTCGAGCATAAGTGTTTCTACCTTTGTGTTCCAAACACATTTCCTCAGTAAAATAATCAAATGCCAAAAATATAGATCCATACCGGAATTTTATCATGACTATTCTTAGTTAAAGTCAGACCTGGTCTCCACCTTTGAAGGAATAGAGGCATGTTATTGAACATCAGCCATGGGCTTCCTTCCAAAATAGATAACATCCCCTGCTCATTACTGAATTTAAAAAAGAAGAACCCTTTACTGTTCATGAACACCTCTTCTAGACCCATATTCTTCCAAAGCCTTCTAATCTCTTTCTGAATCATTGGAAACGCCAATTTCTTGTCTATCATATACCCATATAAAGTATTAGTATAAGGAATACTAGCATTCCTTAAATTCTCAATCGGAATAATAATAGGCCCATCTTCATTACCTATTTCCCCAGGTATATATCTGACATCAATCTTGCCCTTATGCCTATTACCTTTTAACACACCAGCATAAAAGCTCTCTAATTTCCCTTGCATATCACTTTCCACCTTTTTGCCATTATTAGCAGCTCCCAAAATAGAAGGAAGAGTATTAATACTATTAATAACAGTACCAGACATCAACTTCCCACTCGTCTCTTTACTACTCTTAGCATTAGCCTCCTCTTCAATCATTATTTACTCATCTTCACTAGTCTCCTCCTCACTTGAATCAACTTCCCCTTCCTCTTCAGTAGAACTATCTTCTTCAGAATCACCTTCCTCCTTATCATCTTGCTTATCTAATTTTGAGATATCCATATCCATATTCTGATTCAACCCATTATTAACTTCCTTCCCCACATAAACATCCTCCATAAATTTACTAAGGAATTGAAAACCAACTCCTGGAATAAACTCTTCATTATTGATAACCTTCTTATCGACATCTGATCTAGTCTTCCCAACTTTATTATCATTCAGCACAGAGCAAATAGGAATAGTTTCTTCACTCACAACAATATTAGAATTCACCCTCAACATTTCACTAGTGACATTCTTCAATTCCGAATTAGGGCTCAATAAATCATCATTCACTTTAGAACCATCCCAATTTTTCATCAGATTAGCAGTATTACCTGAAGGAATATTAACCACATGCGATCCAATTGTTTTCATCTCACCAGGATCCCTATCTTTCAATCCCTTCATAGAACTATCATTTCCAATCAATGAGATATTAGACTCTACCTCCCAAGCTGAAACAGAATCCAAATCGTCTTCCGTTTCCTCCTCTGTTGCTTCTTCCTCATAGTATTCCTCCGCATCCATCGGGGATATCTCATCCATAAGTTTCTGAGCTCTATTCTTAACTCTAAAAGCTTTCCCTTCCAGTTTCCACTCAGCTTTCCTAATTCCTGAAGCAACTGCTCCAGAGGCACTAGGCTTACGACGAGCTTTATAGATCGTAGCTGAAGATTGATCAATAACCCCAGGAGGAACAAGCCCTTTCACATCCACTTCAGTCTTAGCATAACGGACAACATCACTTTTATCCGGTGGTTTAACCTTCACTTCCTTCACTCGATCCGCTTTGGATGACACACCCATTAGGACAACGGAATTAGTAGAGAAATTGCTTAACCAATTAAAAGACAAACGTCGGAAAAGCAGCACCGATGAATCAAAACTAGATCGCACCACCGTTAGAGAGAATCAGGGGAGGAGAGAAAAAGCAAAAAAGTTTTTTTTTTACTTATTACTATGAGGACATATACATTACATTACTATGAGTACCTATACAACTATACTAGGAGAAGAACATATACAACTATACTAGAAAGAGAACATATACAACTATACTAGAAAGAGAACATATACAACTATACTAGAAAGAGAACATATACAATGGATGATGATGTTTGCTTATTTACTGTTATACTGTGTTGTGATACTTTACATGACGTCCTCCGCCCCAGAACATTTCCGCCGTTCTTGGTTTTGCGGTGTGACACAATGCTCATCAAAGCTTTGCTAAATTGCATAGACTTATATTGTAGAACTCAAGAATCAAACAATGCTCATCAATGTTTTGCTTAAATTTCAAAGACTTCTATTTTCGAAGTCATAAATTCAAAGATCCTCATCAAAGCTTTGCTAAATTGCATAGATTTCTATTGTGGAACTCAAGTATTAAACAATGCTCATCAAAGCATTGCTAAATTGCATAGACTTCTAATGTGGAACCCAAGAATAAAACAATGCTCATGAAAGCTACGCTAAATTGCATAGACTTCTATTATGGAATTCAAGAATCAAATAATCCTCATCAAAGCATTGCTTAAATTTCATGGACTTCTATTGTGGAACTCAATAATTAAACGATGCTCATCAAAGCTTAGCTAAATCGCATAGACATCTACTGTGGAACTCAAGAATTAAGCAATGCTTATCAGAGCCTTGCTAAATTGCGAAGACTACATCTATCGTGGAATTCAAGAATTAAATAATGCTCATCAAATCCTTGCTAAATTTTATAGAATTCTATTGTGGAACGCAATAATGAAACAATGCTCATCAAAGATTTGCCGAAATTGTAGACTTCTGTTGTGGAACTCAAGAATTAAACAATGCTCTAAGAAGCTTTGCTAAATTGCGAAGACGACTTTTATTGTGGAACTCAAGTACTAAACAATGGTTATCAAAGCTTTGTTAAACTGCATTGACTTCTAATGTGGAACTAAAGAAAGAAATATTGTTCATCAAAGCTTTGCTTAAATTGCATAGAATTCTATTGTGGAACTCAAGAATTAAACAATAGTCATCAAAGCTTTGCTAAATTGCAAAGACTACTTCTATTGTGAAGCACAAGAATTAAACAATGCTCACCAATGCTTTGCTAAATTGCATAGACTTCTAAGGTGGAACCCAAGAATGAAACAATGCTCATCAAAGCTTTGGTAAATTACATAGACTTATATTGTGGAACTCAAGAATCAAACAATGCTCATCAATGTTTTGCTTCAATTGCATAGACATCTATTTTCGAACTCATGAATTCAAAGATCCTCATCAAAGCTTTGCTAAATTGCACATATTTCTATTATGGAACTCAAGTATTAAACAATGCTCATCAATGCATTGCTAAGCATAGACTTCTAACGTGGTACCAAATAATGAAACAATGCTCATGAAAGCTTCGCTAAATTGCATAGATTTCTGTTGTGGAACTCAAGAATCAAACAATGCTCATCAAAGCTTTGCTTAAATTGCATAGACTTCTGTTGTGGAAATCAAGAATTGAACGATGCTCAACAAAGCTTTGCTAAATTGCATAGACTTATAATGTGGAACTCAAGAATGAAACAATGTTCGTCAAAGCTTTGCTTAAACTGCATAGACTTCTATTGTGGAAGTCAAGAATAAAGAAATGATCCTCAAAGCTTTGCTAAATTGCGAAGACTACTTCTATTATGGAACTCAAGAATTAAACAATGCTCATCAAAGCTTTGCTAAATTGTATAGACTTCTAATGTGGAACTCAAGAAATAAACAATGTTTATCAAAGCAGTACTTGTAACGACCCAATTTTCACGTCCAAAAATTTCATTTTTAAAACATTACTTTAGAAACATTAATAATAAAAAACATTGTTTGATCAAACCAGATCACAACGTAAACGATGTCTAAAAGCCAAATCGTACAACCAATCAAAATATCAGAGTATAAATCCCAGAGAAATCTCGTAAATGCGGAAACCAGTGTGTGTGCATGATGTGCCGCCACCGCGCCAGCTCCTTCCCCTTTGAAGAATAGATACCTAGAACCAAAACTGTAAACTGTAAGCACAAAGCTTAGTGAGTTCCCCTATCGTACCACATACATACAAACACATAACATACATACTGCCAGGCTATTCTCGGGTGCCTGACTACGCGGTACGGCCATTCTGGGGTGCCGACTACCCGTGCGGCCATTCTAGGGTGCCGTCCTACCCGTGGTAAGCCATTCTGGGGTGCTGACCACCCGTGTCAAGCCATTCTGGGGTGCTGACTACCCATCGGTCCTAACAACCGATCCTCGGGGACTATTTCACCCCCTACTGCTACTTACACATATATCATACATAACATATTATCAGACATATCTGGGGTGTCTGGGCTACCCTTCGGTCCTAACAACCGAACTCGGGGACTGGTCCCCTCCTACTACCTCTATCGCATATAACTTAACAAGCCAGCATGCAAACACATCATCACATACTGTCAGACATTTCTGGGGTGTCTGAACTACTGTTCGGTCCTATCAACCGATCTCTACTTCTATCTCATATAATATATCATGCTAACATATAACATATCAGGTAGTAACAAACCTAGATGATATCACAAAGACAATCATCTAACATACGACTCCTACTGGTGGGCCGGTATTGTGGCCGTAGACCGACCGCTACTAGAAGGTAACTCACCTCGAAGTAGTTGCTGATCTGATCGGGAACTGACTGTCTACTGCTGCTGCTGCTCCTTCGGAAATCCTCCGGCTGCAATTCCCACAACATACTCAATCAATCACTACTAACTGACCTTTGGGTAAAATGACCATTTTACCCCTGACCATGTCATAAGTCAAAGTCAGAGTCAACTTTCAGTTGACCCGACTCGCCGAGTTGGCTCTCCAACTCGTCGAGTCCCTATCCACTCGATTGTCCTGAATCCCGTCCCTACTCGTCAAGTTAGGCCTTGACTCGACGAGTTCTTCTTCTAAACTGAGGTTCAAGTCCTTCATCCTACTCGCCGAGTTGTATGAACAACTCGCCGAGTCCGTCTTCATCCGAAGAACACTTATGCTGAGACTCGCCGAGTTGTATGAACAACTCGTCGAGTTCATCTTCATCCGATGAACACTTATGCTGAGACTCGCCGAGTTGTATGAACAACTCGCCGAGTCTATTCTTGATCTAAGGAGATTGCCTTGAACTTGCCGAGTCAGGGCATGGACTCGCCGAGTTCCTCCATGGATGAGTTTGGCTTCCAACTCACTGAGTCACACCCCGTGACTCACTACACACACTCGACACAACGAAAAGGGGACAACTCAGAGACTCACGAGCAGACTCGCTGAGTCATATGAACGACTCGCCGAGTCATCGCCATGCAATCACTAAATACACGATTTCGCTCGATTCCATTATATGCCATTCACAGATCTGGGTTCCTAGAACATGAATGACACGTAAAGTTTCCAACTTTACATGTAGATATTCACCAATGAGGGATTTAGGGCTCAAAATGCCTCAAAAGGGTAGATCTAGGGTGAACAAGCAACATGGGTCCATAAAGGTAACGGATCTGAGCTCCTGGAGCTCAATCTTGCCTTGATCTAAAGGCCAATAAGCATAAAAACACAGGGAAAACGGGCTATACCTCAAAGAAATCACTGAGAGAACACTAAGATGCTTGGCTTCCTTCCCTTCCTCTTGATCTACTCCACTTCCTTCTGAAAATCCTTCAAGAACACACAAAATGCTTCAAACTCTCAAGGAAATGAGCTTTGGAATGAGGGTTGGGAGCTCTGGGGTGAATGGGGGCTGGCTTGGGGCGGACATGAGGTTTAAATAGGGTGCAAACCCCTGAAACTTAGGGTTTCATCCAACAGCGGTGACTCACCGAGTCTAGGATATGGAATCGCCGAGTCGCCAACTTAAACATGTCTCGGGTCCCGTATCTACTCGGCGAGTCGGATCTATGACTCGCCGAGTCCAAGGCTAAAAAAAGAGAATACTTAAATAAGATTTACGTACCAGGAACCAGGTGCTACAAATCTCCCCCACTTATTTTAGACTTCATCCTCGAAGTCTGTTGCTCGATCCTGAAACAGCTCGGGGTAATGCTCCATCATCTCGTCCACCGGCTCCCAAGTCCATTCCGAACCCTTGCGGTGCTGCCATTGCACCTTCACTAGCTCCACCTTCTTGTTCCTCAAATCCTTCGACTTCCTGTCAAGGATTGCGACTGGGCGCTCAATGTAATTCAGGCTGTCATCAACCTGTATATCCTCTAATGGCACAACCGCTGAATCGTCCACTAGGCAGTTCTGCAGCTGAGAAACATGGAAAATGATGTGGATCTGGCTGAGCTCGGCTAGCAGATCCAGCCTATACGCCACCTTGCCCACCCGGGCCACAACCCTGAATGGTCCGATGAATCTCGTGCCCAACTTGCCCCGCTTCCTGAATCGAATGACGCCTTTCCAAGGCGACACCTTTAGGAGAACCATATCCCCGACTTGGAACTCCAAGTCGGATCGACGCTTGTCGACGTAACTCTTCTGTCGACTCTGAGCAGTCTGAAGCCTGCTCCGAACCTGCTGGATCCTCTCGGTCATCTTGAGCACCACTTCGGTGCTCCCCATGACTCTCTGGCCAACTTCACCCCAGCATATCGGGGTCCTGCACCTCCTTCCATACAACATCTCGAATGGAGGGCGGTCGATACTCGCGTGGTAGCTGTTGTTGTAGGAGAACTCGGCCAAGGGAAGATAGGTATCCCAGCTACCACCGAAGTCTAACACGCACGCCCGCAACATATCCTCCAACGTCTGGATGGTCCGCTCGCTCTGACCATCCGTCTGCGGGTGAAAGGCGGTGCTAAAATGCGAACGAGTGCCCAACTCGTCATGAAATCTCTTCCAAAATCTGGAAGTAAAACGCACATCCCTGTCCGAGATAACCGATACTGGCACCCCGTGTCGCGCCACGATCTCCCTGATATAGATGTCGGCCAATTTCTCGGCCGATATGCTCTTTTGAATCGGGATAAAGTGAGCACTCTTGGTCAATCGATCCACGATGACCCAAATCGAATCCACTCCACGCGCGGTCCTGGGAAGCTTCGTGATAAAATCCATCGTGATATCTTCCCATTTCCATAGTGGAATATCCAACGGTTGCATCTTGCCATGCGGTCTCTGATGTTCGGCCTTGACCTTCCTGCAGGTCAAGCACCGCTCAACGTACCATGCCACATCCGGCTTCATGCAGGGCCACCAATAATCTAGACGAAGATCCCTATACATCTTCGTCACCCCGGGATGAATAGAGAATCGGGACTTGTGCGCCTCCTCCATCAAAATCTGGCGCACGCCTCCGTGATACGGCACCCACACCCTACGGTGTAGTGTCAATAGTCCTCGGCTATCATAATCAAAGGAGGAAATCTGGCCCTTTGGTTGGGTATTGGTGCAACATTACCTATTGATAAATCCTAACTTTAGGTCTTTTTTAAATTGATTCAATTGTGAAATAAAATATCACGACGTATGACCCACCACACGCTCGCTCTTCCGATGCTCCTCCTTGATAGCCTCCTGTTGAGCCTCCCGAATTCGCACCAACAGGGGAGTCACCATGGTCATCCTCATGCATACGTCCCTGATCGGCGCTGCCTTGCGGCTAAGCGCATCGGCCACCACATTGGCCTTCCCCGGGTGGTAGAGGATCTCGCAATCATAATCCTCCACCACGTCCAACCACCGGGTACGAGCCTTCGTATCATCTCCAGTATTCAGGCTCAAAAATATTTGTGCAAGGAATATCGTGCCTTTCTTGCTCACGTTGTCGACACAAGCCAGAAAGTGAAAGATCCAAAAGACATTCCCGTTGTATGCGAATTCCCTGATGTTTTCCCAGAAGACCTTCTAGGTCTACCTCCCAAACGTCAGGTTGAGTTAAGAATCGACCTAGTCCTAGGAGCTACTCCCATAGCTAAGTCGCCATATCGTTTAGCGCCTGCCGAAATGCAAGAACTATCTGGTCAACTCAACGAGCTGCTCAACAAGGGTTTTATAAGACCAAGCTTCTCACCTTGGGGAGCTCCGGTCTTGTTCGTGAAAAAGAAGGATGGATCGTTTCGTATGTGCATCGATTATAGGGAACTCAACAAACACACAGTCAAAAATCGTTATCCTCTCCCTCGTATCGACGATCTATTCGACCAACTGCAAGGAGCAAGTTACTTCTCCAAGATTGATCTTAGATCCGTGTATCACCAGTTACGGGTGCTTGAGGAAGATGTCCCGAAGACAGCCTTCCGAACCCGTTACGGGCATTTTGAGTTCGTAGTGATCCCCTTTGGACTGACTAACGCCCCCGCAGTATTCATGGACTTGATGAATAGGGTGTGTCGTCCATACCTAGATCAGTTCATCATCGTCTTCATCGACGATATACTCGTCTACTCTCGAAGCGAGGAAGAACACAAGGATCACCTGCAACGAGTCCTGGAAACGCTGCGATTAGAGAAGTTATATGTGAAGTTCTCTAAGTGCGAGTTTTTGATCCGAAGAGTTGAATTCTTAGGACACGTGGTTAGTGAAGAAGGAATCCACGTGGATCCCTCCAAAATTAAAGCTATTGAGAACTGGTCAGCACCGAAGACGCCTACAAAAATTCGCCAATTTCTAGGTCTCGCTGGCTACTACCGCAGATTCATCCAAAACTTCTATCGGATTGCGAAGCCTCTCACCATGTTGACATAGAAGGGTGTATCATTTGACTGGGAAGAGAAACAGGAGAAGGCATTCCAGATCCTGAAGCGAGCTTTATGCACCGCACCAGTATTATCCCTTCCCGAAGGGAAAGAAGATTTTGTTGTATACTGCAATGCATCAAATCAGGGGCTCGGTTGTGTCTTGATGCAACGAGGTAAGGTTATAGCCTATGCCTCAAGACAACTAAAGACACATGAGGCGAACTACACTACTCACGACCTCGAGTTAGGAGCGATCGTCTTCGCACTAAAAATCTGGAGACACTACCTGTATGGAACGAAGAGCGTGGTGTACACTGATCACAAAAGCCTCCAGCACATACTGAACCAGAAAGAGCTCAACATGAGACAACGCCGATGGGTCGAGCTACTCAGTGATTACGACTGCGAAATCCAATACCACCCGGGGAAAGCCAATGTAGTAGTAGACGCCTTGAGTAGGAAGGAGTATTATGGACGAAGAACCAAGTCATTGACAATGAATATCCGTTCGCATCTATCCGCGCAGATCAGGAAGGCTCAGCTGGAAGCCTTAAAGCCTGAGAATGTGACGGGAGAATCCCTGCGCAGAATGGATAAAAGTTTGGAAGTCAAGGGTGACGGAGCCTACTACTTCATGGACCGAATCTGGACTCCGCGCCATGGAGGTTTCAGAGACTTGGTCATGAAGGAAGCACACAACACTCGCTACATCGTCCACCCAGGTTCAGATAAGATGTATCTGGATCTCAAAAAGCTATACTGGTGGCCTAACATGAAAGCGGAGATCGCTACCTTTGTGAGCAAGTGCCTTACTTGCGTGAAGGTCAAGGTCGAATATCAAAAGCCATCAGGACTCCTCCAACAACCAGAGATACCGGAATGGAAGTGGGAGCGGATTACAATGGACTTTATAACCAAGCTACCCAAGATAGCAGGTGGGTTGGATACCATTTGGGTCATCGTCGACAGATTGACCAAGTCTGCGCACTTCCTACCCATCAAGGAAACGGACAAGATGGAGAAACTCACAAGAACATACATAAAGGAAATAGTGCGGCTGCATGGCGTCCCTATATCTATTATCTCGGACAGAGATAGTAGATTTACCTCTAGATTTTGGCAATTATTACAAAAGGCGCTAGGGACGAGGCTGGACATGAGTACAGCCTACCATCCGCAGACTAACGGACAAAGTGAGAGGACGATCCAAACTCTAGAAGATATGCTGCGAGCTTGTGTGATCGACTTCGGTAAATCGTGGGATACACACTTACCTCTTGTGGAGTTTTCCTACAACAACAGTTATTATACTAGCATCAAGGCAGCTCCATTCGAAGCCCTCTACAGCCGGAAGTGCAGATCCCCTCTGTGCTGGGCTGAGGTGGGTGACACTCAGTTAGCTAAAGGACGAGTTCCTGATAGCGCTCTCACTGGTCCGGAGATTATTCGAGAAACAACCGAAAACATTGTACAGATTCGGGAACAACTAAAAGCCGGTAGGGATCGACAGAAAAGCTACGCAGACAAACGAAGAAAACCCTTGGAGTTCTAGGTGGGAGACCGAGTCCTTTTGAAGGTCTCGCCCTGGAAGGGCACGATACGCTTCGGAAAGCATGGAAAGCTGAACGCAAGGTACATAGGGCCTTTTGAGATTCTCGCCAGAATCGGCCCTGTAGCTTACAAACTCAACTTACCCCACGAGCTAAGCAACATACACCCTACCTTCCACGTCTCAAACTTGAAGAAATGCCTGTCCGACGAGACTCTCGTAATTCCCCTCGACGAGATCGAGGTCAATGAGAGCCTGAACTTTGTGGAAGAGACTGTGGAGATTATGGATCGAGAAGTAAAACGAACAAAACGAAGCCGCATCCCAATTGTTAAAGTTCGGTGGAATGCCAAGCGGGGACCGGAATTTACTTGGGAGCGCGAAGATCAAATGAAACTTAAATATCCCCATCTCTTCGCTTAGTGGTATTATAATACTTATCTTTATGAATTCTAAATTTTGGGACGAAATTCCCCTAACGGGGGGATGATGTGACAATCCAAATTTATTGCCGTTACATAACCCCGTTTCCACTAACGGAATTCGTCATTATGTATTAATTTCCGTGATATTTGGAGTCGTCAATAAATAAATATCTATCTATTTATATTTTCTTGATATTATCATTTTATTATTGAGTAAATATAACTTGTAAGTGGTAACCCCGTTTAACCAAACAAAGCTATATTACTTTTAACCACTTCACCCGGGTAAAAAAGTTTTAACCCTGTTAAACTTTAGCATCGGGTAGTCGTGTACTGGGTGCAATACCCGAGGCATATATAAAGTAAATGAACACCACTTTGAACCCTTTTTACCACTCATTCACTCTCTCTCTCACTACTTTCTCTCTCTAGACCCGAACCCGACTCCAAAACCGCGAATTCCGGCTTCCAAACGTAAGAGTTTCTTCCCTAGCTTGTTCTAAACGTACTCCATTGCATTTAGCACACAAAAATCATAGGATTTAGTAGAAAACATGGAGTTTACGGCCTAGGAAACCTCTTAGGCCGTAAACACCCAAAACATGGCCAAAAGTCCCATTTTCCCTTCCTTTAAGCTTGGATGCTAATTAAGGAAATAGACTAGATGAGTTTGGACATGAAAACACAAGTTTTTAAAGCCTAAAAGAGGGTTTACGGCCCAAGCTTGTGCTTAGGCCGTAAACACCCAATTTCTATGTTAAATAGCCCCAAAAACTCATCTAAGGCATGTTAGAATTTAGATATGATCTTGGGAAATGCTTAAGGCCATTAAGCAACATATTTTAGAGCCTAAAAGGGGAGTTTACGGCCAAGACTATGCTTGGGCCGTAAACACCTAATTTCCATGCCAAAATGTCCCAAAAACTCACCTAAGGCCTTCTAGAATTTAGTTATGATTTAAAGGAGTGCTTAGGACCATTTAACAATCCATTTTGAGGGACAAAATGGAGGTTATGGCCCAAGCACAAGCTAGGACCGTAAACTCCCTCAAACACCACCAAATGAAGGTTTTAACCCCCAAATTTGGCATTCACTAGAAATTTAGGGGAGGGAGTAAAAGCCTTATATTGCATTTTTGGGTGAAGGACCAGAGTTTACGGCCAAGCCTAGGGGCTTACGGCCGTAAACTCCCAAGGAGTGGCCTTTGGGCCGTAAACTCCAAGGGAGTAAACTCTTGGACTCCCCCGTAACCCCTATTTGGCCTTATACGATCCCCGGGAACCCCTTCTAAGCCCTAAGACCCCGAATCAATGCTAGAATATCTAAATATCTTACAGAAAAGCACAAAATGATTAATTTCTTGTAAAATACATATTTCATATGATATTAGGGTCTTAAAAGGTGCACAAGTCCTCAATTGGTACAAAACGCTCAACCGACACTTTCACTCGATTTACCCGATTTACTCGGTTTCAGGTGAGTTCATACCCCTTTAATGAACCTTTCAAATGTTTTATATGTTTTAGGGGGGGATACAAGTCAATTATGCATGTTTATGGAAATTTATACAAGTCAATTATTCATGTTACGGAAATTAATCACATGTGATTCACTATCCGTAGTTCAAATCACATGTGATTTACCACTATGTTTATTAAAAAGGATTTTCGTTTTCAAAACTACTTTGGATAAATAAAAACTTTTCTAAATGTTCCCTTTTGACAAGATTTTTATTAAATAAATTCCTTATAAAATGTAACCACACCAATATATTTATATAAGTAAGACTTGAAGGACTTAGGACCGATAGCTCGCCTTATTTCCTGTTCTTGTTTGATTGTGGGCTTAGGGTAGTTGTTATCCGTCCGACTGTCATTGATTTCTTA
Organism: Lactuca sativa; assembly: GCF_002870075.4. NCBI lineage: Eukaryota > Viridiplantae > Streptophyta > Magnoliopsida > Asterales > Asteraceae > Lactuca > Lactuca sativa. The sequence continues at coordinate 122,939 of NW_026440194.1, read as the reverse complement.
GTTATATATCATATATATTAGTGTTGGATATGAGTATTTTCATTTCATTCGATGTTTAAACCACTAAACTGTCAAAAATCATTCACACTAAGTTAACTATAATAGTTATAGTTAAGGCCACTATTACTCGCTATAACTACTACTCTACACACTATAATACACTCTATTACGATACTATACACTAATAAGAGAACACACTACTGGGGCACCAACAAAGCCCTCTCCCGCAACTTGGCGATGATCTCCGCCACAGTCTCAGTCGTCTGCCTCATGTCTAAAAACTCCCGGGCCAGCTGCTGAAGCTCGACAGCCGGCGCACACTCTGCCCTGAATCTGGTCACAAAATCTGACCAAGTCATGGCCTCAATAGTTGAGGCTGCCAACGAGTCTCCTACTTACTCCCACCAATCTCGAGCTCGGTCCCGCAAACACCCTGTTGCATAGCTCACCTTCGACCCCTCGGGGCAGAAGCTAGTCAACTGTGCAGACTCGATGTCTGCAATCCATCGTCTGGCGGCAATGGGGTGTTTCACCCCGTGGAAATCCGGTGCACCACTGCCCCTGAAGTCCTTAAAGGACAGTGTGTTCTCCCGACTGGCCAGATGCCATGTCGCTCCTGAACGCCCTAAGGCGATCTTCCATCAACTCGATGATCCCTTCCTTGATCGACCCGAAGATAATGGGAGTCGACTCAAGGATACCCCTGGTGATCTCTAACGTGATGAACTCGCGTAGTCCCTCGTCTACCTGCTCGGAACCTGATCCCGAACCTGACCCCTCTCTTGAACCGCCATCTATCGGCCTCGATCGAAGTACCACCATTTTGCAATACATAATAACACACATTAGTGATACTGATTCTTCCTGAGGGATCACAACTACTTACAAGTTCCCTGGTCTTATCTTGGCCTTCCTTGATTCGGGTATGGATCCTCTGCTTTCAGTAGAACGGGCCCATACTACCTTCCACATCTATCCGTACCTTCTTCAAGGACTGCCTCGACTCCACCAGATCCCTTCCACTACGGCTGATCACTACTATACTCATCCTAGGCTTGCCCTATGGAAATCTCAGACTCCACCTTACCAGGTCCTCAACTGCTGAAGGCCTCTTAGTAGTGCCAATTAACTATTACCTGAACACCATCACATGTGGTGAGGCTCGGATAATCCTTCGAGTAACAGGCTTACCCCTACAACGGTTAGACTCAAACGAGAGCTGCGTAATAGGGCCAAATCCAACACTCTAAGATTATCCAACCCTGATCACATGTGACGTGACGTATTCACCTAATGGCTAACTCCCACCACTCAGAGTCCCACAAAGCATAAAGCAAGCAACATTCGAACTAAGGGAACAATCTCATTCAACTCTATCGGCTTACAGGAACTGTACTAGCATACAATGCTAAGCTCATACCATCAGGCATAACCTAATCAGGCTATCCTACTTGCTGTCTACTCAATACTAGCATGCAATTCTCATACAGCTGAAACACATAAAGCAGGCACATAAGGCATCACTCCTAGATCCTTAGTCCTATTCTAGCATGTTGTTCTACAAAAGCTGATAAACATAACATAAACTTGTATGGGTACTTTGGGGAATACTTACTTGAGCTCGGCCGGTCGCGCACATCACACACTTCGTTCTTTCTCAAAACTCTTTTCTCAATTTTTAGAAAACATTTTCTTTTAGAAAATCTTTTAATCCCTCAATTTGAGTCCAGACACCCCCCGAAGGTGTGTCTGAATCCCTCAAACCAGGGCTCTGATACCAACTTGTAACAACCCAATTTTCACGTCTAAAAATTTTGTTTTTAAAGCATTACTTTAGAAACATTAATAATTAAAAACATTGTTTGATCAAACCACATCACAACGTAAACCATGTCTAAAAGCCAAATCGTACAACCAATCGAAATATCAGAGTATAAATCCCAGAGAAATCTCGTAAATGCGGAAACCAGTGTGTGTGCATGATGTGCCGCTACCGTGCTAGCTCCTTCCCCTTTGAAGAAGAGGTACCTGAAACCAAAACTGTAAACTGTAAGCACAAAGCTTAGTGAGTTCCCCCATCATACCACATACTATACAAATACATAACATACATACTGCCAGGCTATTCTCGGGTGCCTGACTACCCGGTACGGCCATTCTGGGGTGCCAACTACCCGTGCGGCCATTCTGGGGTGCCGTCCTACCTGTGTCAAGGCATTCTGGGGTGCTGACTACCCGTGTCAAGCCATTCTGGGGTGCTGACTACCCATCGGTCCTAACAACCGATCCTCGGGGACTATTTCACTCCCCCTACTGCTACTTACACATATATCATACATAACATATTATTAGACATATCTAGGGTGTCTGGGCTACCCTTCGGTCCTAACAACCGAACTCAGGGACTGGTCCCCTCCTACTACCTCTATCGCATATAACATAACAAGCCAACATGCAAACACATCATCACGTACTGTCAGACATTTCTGGGGTGTCTGAACTACCCTTCGGTCCTATCAACCGATCTCGACTTCTATCTCATATAACATATCATGCTAACATATAACATATCAGGTAGTAGCAAACCTTGATGATATCTCAAAGACAATCATCTAACATACGACTCCTACTGGTGGGCCGACATTGTGGCTGTAGACCCACCGCTACTGGAAGGTAACTCACCTCGAAGTAGCTGCTGATCTGATCGGGAACTGACTGTCTACTGCTGCTTCGGAAATCCTCCGGCTGCAATTCCCACAACATACTCAATCAATCACTACTAACTGACCTTTGGGTAAAATGACCATTTTACCCCTGACCGTGTCATAAGTCAAAGTCAGAGTCAATTTTCAGTTGACCCGACTCGCCGAGTTGGCTCTCCAACTCGCCGAGTCCCTATCCACTCGATTGTCCTGAATCCCGTCCCTACTCGTCGAGTTAGGCGTTGAATCGACGAGTTTTTCTTGTAAACTGAGGTTTAAGTTCTTCATCCTACTCGCCGAGTTGTATGAACAACTCGCCGAGTCCGTCTTCATCCGAAGAACACTTATGCTGAGACTCGCCGAGTTGTATGAACAACTCGTCGAGTTCATCTTCATCCGATGAACACTTATGCTGAGACTCGCCGAGTTGTATGAACAACTCGCCGAGTCTGTTCTGATCTAAGGAGATTGCCTTGAACTCACCGAGTCAGGGCATGGACTCACCGAGTTCCTCTATGGATGAGTTTGGCTTCTAACTCACTGAGTCACACCCCGTGACTCACTACACACACACGACACAACGAAAAGGGGACAACTCGGAGACTCGCGAGCAGACTCGCCGAGTCATATGAACGACTCGCCGAGTCATCGCCATGCAATCTCTAAATACGCGATTTCGCTCGATTCCAGTCAATGCCATTCACAGATCTGGGTTCCTAGAACATGAATGACACGTAAAGTTTCCAACTTTACGTGTAGATATTCACCAATGAGGGATTTAGGGCTCAAAATGCCTCAAAAGGGTAGATCTAGGGTGAACAAGCAACATGGGTCCATAAAGGTAACGGATCTGAGCTCCTGGAGCTCAATCTTGCCTAGATCTAAAGGCCAATCAGCTTATTACGACTTATATTGCACATACAAGTGTGAGGAAAGGCTCAAGAAAGACTTTATGGAGCAATAAGCATAAAAACAGAGGGGAAAACGGGCTATACCTCAAAGAAATCACTGAGAGAACACTAAGATGCTTGGCTTCCTTCCCTTCCTCTTGAGTTACTCCACTTCCTTCTCAAAATCCTTCAAGAACACACAAAATGCTTCAAACTCTCAAGGAAATGAGCTTTGGAACGAGGGTTGGGAGCTCTGGGGTGAATAGGGGCTGGCTTTGGGCAGACATGAGGTTTAAATAGGGTGCAAACCCCTGAAACCTAGGGTTTCATCCAACAGCGGTGACTCGCCGAGTCCAGGATATGGACTCGCATAGTCGCCAACTTAAACATGTCCCGGGTCCCGTATCTACTCGGCGAGTCGGACCTATGACTCGCCGAGTCCAAGGCTAAAAAAAGAGAATACTCAAATAAGATTTACGTACCAGGAACCAGGTGCTACATTACTTGAACTGCATAGACTTCTATTGTGGAACTTAAGAATTTTACAATGCTCATCAAAGCTTTGCTAAATTGCAAAGACGACATCTTTTGTGGAACTCAAGAATTAAACTATGATCATCAAAACTTTGCTAAATTCAAGACGACTTCTAATGTTGAACTCAAGAATGGAACAATGCCCATCAAAGCTTTGCTTAAATTGCATACACTTCTGTTGTGGAACTCAAGAATTAAACAATGTTCATTAAAGCTTTGCTAAATTGCAACGACTACTTCTTTTGTGGAACTCAAAAGTTGTACAATGCTCATCAATGCTTTGCTAAATTGCATAGATTTCCAATGTGGAACCCAATAATGAAACAATACTCATCAAAGCTTTGCTAAATTGCATAGACTTCTATTGTGGAACTCAAGAATCAAACAATCCTTATCAAAGCTTTGCTTAAATTACATAGACTTCTATTGTTGTACTCAAGAATTAAACGATGCTCATCAAAGCTTTGCTAAATTGCATAGACTTCTATTGTGGAACTCAAGAATTAAAAAATGCTTATCAGAGCTTTGCTAAATTGCAAAGACTACATCTATCGTGGATTTTGTCACACCCCAAAATCGGAACGGGGGAAACGTTCTGGGGTGGAGGACGTCATGTCAAGTATCACAACATATGCAGTATAGTAATCAAAGTACAACAACCATTGCATTAATAGTAATAATTTTACATAGGTTACATTTAACAATAACATCAAAGAGATATAGGAAAAAATATAAGCTGCAGCTTGGTACTAGGCTGACTTCGCAAAAGCTCCCGGAGTGTACCTGTCGATTTATGATCCGAGAATACAAGTTATTTTGAAAGCGAGTAGTAGCATTTTAATGCTGGTGAGTTCATAAGTATTTAATGGCATTGATATCAATACATGTTTTTCTTCAAAATAATCTCATAAAAGATGGTGGTTTAGAATTTACAAAGTATTAGAATTTCTTCCAGAAAATCCTATGTTTTCTAATAAAAGTAGTCTTCTACTAAAACCCTATTGTTTTATGTTTAAAGAGTAATTTCCCCCAAAGGTAACTATCTTTATCAAAATATAGTTTTTACTTTAAAGAATTTGTGAGGAAATCACAAGCAAAAGTAAATAGGGAAAACAATGTTTTTCCTCAACAGTAACACTGTTGGTTAAAGGTAAATAAAACATAGACTCCGTAGGGACGCCTTGAAGTCTAAAAGGGTAAAATACAGACTCTAGACGGTATCGAATGAGCAATACGTCTAGCAAAGTCTAAAAGAATCTTTAATCCTAAGTAGGTTTATTTAAAGATATATATATATATATATATATATATATATATATATATATATATATATATATATATATATATATATATATATACATATATATATATAAGGATTATTTTATATATAGAAAATACCATAATGACACTTATTACCTTAAAGCCATGAATTATAAGGTAACTCTAAAGACATTCGTAACCATACTGATTGACAATCAAATACTTGACGACCTACTAGCGTCGGAATGAATATGACATTTGTCACCCTTTGGCTTGGTCAGCCAGGACTGTAGCTAGCAGTCAGGATGTGGGAGTGTCTATCTCGTATAGATCTATACACACAATGCCTACTTTCCCTCCAGGAGACTCTGGTTACCACTCGACAACTGTGAAATCCGCATCATAAGGATGTATCTCGTGTTTTGATTTCTATAAACCTTTCTTTTATTAAAAGTATAAGTTTTTAGAATATAGATATAACTAAGTTCTCCTTTATGAAAGTTATGGTTGGTTTCTAAACTATACCTATTATAGTTTACTTGAGAGGTTGGCTGGATGCCTTTGCTACCCAAAGGTGATGAATTGCTTGACGGAACTTTTATGACTATATATGTATACATAATATATAACTAATATTTAAACGACCTTCGGACGGATAACCGTTACCCTAAAGCCACATCCAAACAAGGAAAAGGAATTAAAGCGAGTTAGCCTTCCTAAGTCCTTTAAACATTACTTATATAACTATACATATACAGGCATGCATTTGACAATATAAAAGTATAAAATGAAGTTTTTGGTAAAACCTTTGGAAAATCTATAAATAAGAATTAATGACTTGATGTCAGTTTATAAAAACAAGATTTGAAAACCTTTAGCTGGATAAAAATAGTTTAACAAGCAGAAATCTATTTGCTAGCTAGTTATTAATCACATGAGATTGATCTAATAACTTACTAGTTCCTATAAAAGCATTTAAAATCATTTAAAAAGGTTGATTAAGGGGTATGAACTTACCTGACATGGGTGATTCAGATGAACAGATGGTATAGGATGCTAAGTGTCAAGTGAGGACTTGAACAGACACGCGAATCCTATTTAACATGTAGTGATACATTTAAGTATCTAATTAGTCATTTAATAACTAATTATGCAAGTAAAGACATCCTAATACATGAAAACACTTTGCTACAAATGTTAGGAGTACTAAGGGTTGCATATAAAGAGAGTGTGGCCTCACATTGGAGTTTACTCCTCAAATGGGGGCCCTTATGGGTGTTTACGGTTTCTGGACCACTTCCCCCATGAGTTTACAGCCGTAAACTCACGAGGGAAGTGGTCCAGAAACCGTAAACACCCACCGTAAACTCATGGGAGTGGTGCCATTGGGTGTTTAAAGATCCTAAACCACTCAAGAAATTAAGCTAGACTCGAATCAAGTGCTAAGGAAGTGACTAGGGCTCAAAATGACCCTTCTTTGGAGTTTACGGTCCTTGGACCACTCCTTGGGAATTTACGGTCATAAACACATGGGTTTGTGACCGTAAACTCATGTTTGCCCATTCCTTTCGTGTTCTGGTGTTTCTATCTTACGCATGCAAGGTTCTAGTCACTTATACAAGCCATAGAAGGTGTTAAGGGCACTTAAACACCATTGGAAGGTGTTTACGGTTTTGGGAGATCTCCCCAAACCGTAAACACATGTTTTCTTGGGGATCTTGATGTTCTTCAAGGGTTTAACATGTATTCTAAGTGATTAACTTGATAGGAGGAGTGTACTTACTTATAGGAAGCTCGAAAGAGTGTTTGGAGCACAAGAACACTAGTGTGTGTTCTTGGTGTTTTGAAGAACACTTGAAGATCTAAGAAAAGAGGAGATTTCCATGGATGAAATCAAGTATAAACACTAGATATAGTTGTAACATCCCGAAATATCAAGAGTAGAGTTGAAGGGCTAAAAGAGTAAGTTGTGGAAGAGTGACTCGGCGAGTCCATGGATGGACTCGGCGAGTAAAGTCGCGACTGGGTCGCATGTTAAGTAGCCGACTCGGCGAGTCAGTAAGGAGGACTCGGTGAGTAGGCACTGAGTGGAGAAAACCCTAATTCCCGGGGTTGAGCCCTATATAAAGAACATACCAGCCAGCTCTCAGCCTCTTTATTCATCGCCAAGTCCAGAAACCCTTAGCCTTCGTGTATGAGTGATCATATCTCAATTGGGAGCTTAAAGGAGATGATTATTGAAGGAATTTTGAGAGATTGAAGGCTTGGAGCAAGGGGCTTTGCTTGGATTCGAATTACATTGCAGTTGGGGCGTCCATTGGAGGTAATATCTCGTTCTTGGACTGATTGTATGTTGTTTCTTCATTTTGGGGTTGTGGGAACTTATCTATGGATGTAATTGGAAGTCTAGAGGTTAGATCTGAGGTTGCTACCTCAGATCTGGAATGGAGAAGAATCAGAGAGCATGAAAGTCCTTGTGTTGGAGTGTTTAGTGAAGCTTACATGTCCCAAACCCTAAACTAATGTGCAATTGGTTTAGATCATTTAGGATTCACGTAAAGTTTGCCACTTTACGTGATGGATGAGTGGTAGGAGGCTAGATCTATGTTTTGGAGCAATTGCATGGCTTGGAATGCTTCTGAATGGATTCAAACCAGTGGTACTCGGCGAGTCACATGGGTGTACTCGATGAGTTGTTTGAAGATGAGCTGGGACTCGGCGAGTTGGAAGAACAACTCGGCGAGTTGGATGAAGATGGCCTGGAACTCGGCGCGAGTTGTATGAACAACTTGGCGAGTAGGTTGAATATAGCCATACACTCGGCGAGTCTGTTCTTGGACTCGGCGAGTCTTGTCGAAGAGTTCCAATATTCTCTGGTTGAGTCGAGAATCGGTGAGTCAAGGGATGACTCGGTGAGTTGTGTGCGAGAGGACTCAGAAGTTGTGGGACTCGGCGAGTCTCGGGGTGACTCGGCGAGTTAGGTCGCGGATTGAGTGAGCTCTGAGTATGGGAACTCGGCGAGTCATCGGGTTGACTCGGCGAGTAGGGTCAGTCAGGGGTTGACTTTGACCTTGTCTTTGACCAAGGGTTGACCAGAGGTTTCCAGGGGTATTTTGGTAATTGTTGATTACTGTTTGAGTTCAGTGCATTGGTGGCTGTCCAGAGGTGGAGATCGTATCAGTGGTCGGAGCAGCTTGGGTTATCTGTTCAGTCGGCAGTTTCGAGGTGAGTTATCCTCACTATATCGACAGGGTCCACGGCACCAAGGCCGACCCTTTATCGGATGGAAATCCGGGTAGTGTCTGTTGTTATGATATTGCGGAATATGGGCCGGAAGGCATTACGTTATGGGCCGGAAGGCATTATATGTTGTGGGCCGGAAGGCATTGCATGTTGTGGGCCGGAAGGCATTGCGATGTGGACCAGAAGCTCATGTCCTGGAAAGGCGTATGTGTGTAATTAGAATGTTGACTGATTCGTAGGGTGATGTTATGCTAGTGACCGGTTAGGCCGGTATCTTGGTTAGGGTAATGATATGTTATGTGATCTGTTGATCGATTTGCTGACTGTGATCTGTTATATGATTATATGTTATGTGTACAGTTGCTTGGTCTGGGGTTTGACCCAATAGGTATGGCTGTTCTATGATCTGTTATGTTATGTGGGCATTTTATGTTATGGGCCGGAAGGCGATATGTTATGGGCCGGAAGGCAATATGTTATGGGCCGGAAGGCGATGTGTTATGGGCCGGAAGGCAATATGTTATGGGCCGGAAGGCAATATGTTTTGGACCGGAAGGTCGTGGCCTGGAAGGGCGTATATGTGGTTGGTATTTTGGGGGTATCTCACTAAGCTTTCGGGCTTACAGTTGTGGTTTTATGTTTTCAGGTTCTCAGGAGTCTGTGGCAAGGCAAAGGCGTGATCGTACCGTTCTCCGCGTTGGTGTTTTATGAGATGAACGTGGAAAAGAATACTCTGTTAAATAATGTATTGAAAACCTTTTGTAACAACGTTATTAAAATGGGTGGTTTTTGAAAAGTTTTAATTGTTTTGAAATTTTGGTCGTTACAAGTTGGTATCAGAGCCTTGGTTTGAGTGAATTGGAGGAACACTAGTGTAACTCCAGTCTCAAATAGAGGAAGGTTTTAAAAGAGAAATTAAAATGGTTTTCAAATTAAGAAAAAGGAGGACGCGGAGGTATGATCAGCCGGAGCCAGTAAGTAACCCCAAATTACCATTCATGACACTTGTTTTATTGAGCTTTGATAGAACAGCATGCTAGAGTTAGGCTAGGGATCTTCAGGAATTCATGATAATGTTGCCTGATTTGTGATGCCTGTAGCCTAGGGTCCCTTATGGGAGATTCTTAGTGTTCCTCTAGTGGTGAGGGGCTGAGCGTTGTTATGCATGTTTCTCTAGGGTATTGTGGTAGTACTTCATACAAATATGGGTAGGTGTGGAAGGTAGTATGGGCCCGTACTACTGAAAGCACAGGACCCATACGCGTATTAGGGAAACCATGATCTCTAGGGTTGGGTTGAGAGAGTTGGATCCCAGGTTTGTGGGATGAGTCTGAGATTTGGTATGGTGTTTTTCAGTATGGAGATTCTGAGGCATGATGAGAGTGGATCCGGATCAGGATCGGGAGCTGGAGAGAGAGTTCCGGGTGGATCGGTGCCGTCTGAGGTTATCGATCAGATGAGCACGAGCGAGTTGGATGCGAGGATTTGCGAGATCCTGCATGATGAGGTTGCTGCATTGTTCCGGGCTGAGTTGCCGGAACTGTTTGGGTCGATCAAGACCGCCATGGTTGAGTATTTTGATGAGCGCTATGCGACTCTCGTGGAGACGGCTGCCGCAGCGGCTATAGTGGTTGTACCAGTGGCAGGGGGAGGAGCTGATAGGGATTTTCAGTATCGGGACTTTGATAATACGGAGCCTCCCACCTTCGATGGAGTTCAGGACCCGATTGTTGCTATGAGGTGGTTATCGGACGTGGAGGGGTGTTTCTTCACATGTTCATGCCCTGCTGATCTGAGGGTGAGGTGTGCTCTGAACCTGTTGAGCCTCGGGGCGAAGGATTGGTGGAGATTGACCACGGGATCATACTCGGATGTGCAGAGGGCTGTGGTTCCATGGGATCAGTTCAGAGAGATGTTCAGCACTCGCTATGTTCCGCAGGATGAGAGGGAGAGATTGGCTCAGGAGTTCCTTGAGCTGAAGTAGGATTCGGAGTCGGTGACTGAGATCACCAGGATGTTCACTGAGAGGGCGATGTTTCGCCCTAAGTCCGCTTCGGGGCAGGCTCAGATGTCCCGATATCTGAGTATGCTCAAGGGGATATCAGACAGTTCGTGTCTGCGCAGAGGTGTGAGACCTTGTTGGAGTTGCAGGAGGCCGCCATGCGGCGTGAGTTAGAGGTTGAGTTGCAGTTGCGTGAGCTGAGGCAGGCTCCGATGCAGTCGCAGCCGGCGCCGAAACGGTCCAGGACCGTTGATGTTAGAGTGGGGGATCTGAGCGGCCACACTTGTGGGAAGTGTGGGAGGGGTCACACCGGAGTTTGTTGGTCCGGTGGTACATGCCGCAAGTGCGGAAAGGAGGGGCACTATGCGCGGGATTGTCGGCAGTCAGTGCCGGTTCGGGATTTAAGGATTTGTTATCATTGTCGTCAGGTTGGACATTTGAGGGTCAACTGTCCACAACTTTCTGCAGGACCGGTGCAGGCTCCAGCACCGGCCACTTTGAGGATTTCAGGTGGAGGTTAGGGTGGAGCGGAGCCCCTAGGGGCTCAGGGTCGCGCTTATCAGCTTGCGGCAGAGGAGGTCAGAGCAGTGCCGGATGCGATTATTGCAGTGTATTGTTTGTGCTGGTATCTTTGTGTGGATTTCGATGCGGTATTCGTCATTTTGCGACTTTGGCATGGTTATGGATTCGTGTTTCGGTTTTTCGTCTTGGTATCCGTTGTTCCCTGAGGGTTTGGTATGATTATAGTGTGGTGTTTTGGTGCTATCGTTGGTTATCATTCATGAGGGTTATTAGTGGAGATGCGGCATTGGGTTGAATGTCGGGTAGCATCTACATTCGTGGAAGGGATAATTGGAGATCGAATTCTTTTTTGAGCGGATTGATCAGTGAGGAGATGTGTTTTGCTGAGGGTTGCTTATGCTTTTGGGAAGCAGTCAGTGTGTAAGTGTTCTCTTCGTGTGGGGTTGTTCTGGAAGGTCGTTAATGGCGACCGGTGGTTGTTAGTCAGTGCTTTAAGTGGGGGAGAATTGGTGAATTCTTTGGGAGATCGATGATTATTTGAGGGTGCTTAGCTGTTGGGATTCAGCAGTGTTCTGTCAGCCCAGAGTATAGGCTGATAGGAGCGAGTGTTGGGCATGCGGGGCGGGATACAGACCTAGGGCATTTGATTGTGGAGGCCTGGAAGCAGGCCGGGATCAAGTTTGAGTAGGGAACGGGGGTTATGTGATCAGAGTATTTTAATGCTTTATGTACGTGATGTGTTGTACTGCATTAATTCTATGGGATTTATGATGTGCATGTTTATAGAGTTGGAATCGGAAGGTTCCCAGAGTTAGAACCTGAGGGTTCACAGAGTTTGGGTGTACGGACCCACAGAGATATAGCCTCGAGTGGCTAATATGTGTTATGTGAGTCGGTCTAGTCATGCTGGAGACTCTGCTGGTATTGTTGGATCAGTTTGAGATTGCGGATTGTGTATGTTGCAGTGTGATTGCATTGGAAGGTCTGGCCCCGGGTAGTGATCTTGTTTAGTTGAGGTAGTGCATGGGCTTGAGAGTCCCTGCGAGGAGAGTCAGAGTAAGTGTGTTGGATGGATAGCGGACACGTTAAGGGTGGTGTAGCGTCGGGCGAGCACCGTGGCATTTGTCGGAGTGACATTGTGGTCGGGTGGATTCCTTGGTAAAGGAAGAGAGAGAGGTAAGAGGTGTGTAACTCCGAGAGGGAGTGCAAGTTCACGGAAGTGAAAGCGGCAGAGCAGAGCTATGATTAGAGCAATTCGAGTATGGTTATTGAGCAGCGTGTTTGCGGCAGTGGATTAGAAGCTCATCCGGTTTGGAATGTCTGCTGAGGTCGCGAAGGGAAATCCGCAAGTGTAGAGCCAAGAGGCTCGGAAGGGATGCAGGGAGAGAGAGAGTCTCGAACTCTCAGTGTGATTCTGATCAGGGTATGGGGTGTATATTAGTGGTTCATCCTGGGGGATGTTTGAGGGTATTACCAGTGTATCAGGTTTTCCCAACCTGAGGGTGTTAGAGCTAGTTCAGCATGTGTATGCGGTTGCAAGGGGAGAACTCGTGAGAGTTGCTCTGAGATTGAGAATGGGTCTCTCAGTCGTCCCGGAATGGATAGTGTGGGATTCGGATCGGGGATCCGATGGTTCGTGGTTCTAACCCTTATGGGTCGAGTGATTGTTGAGATTTAGAGCAGAGTTGCATCTTGGGTAATTCTCGGTTATTGAGAGAGATGATCAGGGGTACAGTCGGTGCCCGGTTCGAGACGATGGGCAGGATCCTATGAAGGAGGGGAAAGTGTGTTCAAGTTTCGATAAGTATGCCTTGAGGGACCTGGTCCGGTTAAGGCCAGGTGGAGCGTTGTGGGAGTATCCTCGGAGTTGAGTTGTTGTCGGCTTCGAGGGCGAAGCCTAATATAAGTGGGGGAGAATTGTAACATCCCGAAATATCAAGATTAGAGTTGAAGGGCTAAAAGAGTAAGTTGTGGAAGAGTGACTCGGCAGGGCTAAAAGAGTAAGTTGTGGAAGAGTGACTCAGCGAGTCCATGGATGGACTCGGTGAGTAGAGTCGCGACTGGGCCGCGTGTTAAGTAGCCGACTCGGCGAGTCAGTAAGGAGGACTCGGCGAGTAGGCGCTGAGTGGAGAAAACCCTAATTCCCGGGGTTGAGCCCTATATAAAGAGCATAACAGCCCACTCTCAGCCTCTTTATTCATCTCCAAGTCCAGAAACCCTTAGCCTTCGTGTGTGAGTGATCATATCTCAATTGAGAGCTTGAAGGAGATGATTATTGAAGGAATTTTGAGAGATTGAAGGCTTGGAGAAAGGGGCTTTGCCTGGATTCGAATTACATTGCAGTTGGGGCGTCCATTGGAGGTAATATCTCGTTCTTGGACTGATTGTATGTTGTTTCTTCATTTTGGGGTTGTGGGAACTTATCTATGGATGTAATTGGAAGTCTAGAGGTTAGATCTGAGGTTGCTACCTCAGATCTGGAATGGAGAAGAATCAGAGAGCATGAAAGTCCCTGTGTTGGAGTGTTTAGTGAAGCTTACATGTCCCAAACCCTAAACCAATGTGCAATTGGTTTAGATCTCTTAGGATTCACGTAAAGTTTGCCACTTTACGTGATGGATGAGTGGTAAGAGGCTAGATCTATGTTTTGGAGCAATTGCATGGCTTGGAATGCTTCTGAATGGATTCAAACCAGTGGTACTCGGCGAGTCACATGGGTGTACTCGACGAGTTGTTTGAAGATGGGCTGGGACTCGGCGAGTTGGAAGAACAACTCGGCGAGTTGGATGAAGATGGCCTGGAACTCGGCGCGAGTTGTATGAACAACTTGGCGAGTAGGTTGAATATAGCCATACACTCGGCGAGTCTGTTCTTGGACTCGGCGAGTCTTGTCGAAGAGTTCCAATATTCTCTGGTTGAGTCGAGAATCGGTGAGTCAAGGGATGACTCGGTGAGTTGTGTGCGAGAGGACTCAGAAGTTGTGGGACTCGGCGAGTCTCGGGGTGACTCGGCGAGTTAGGTCGCGGATTGAGTGAGCTCTGAGTATGGGAACTCGGCGAGTCATCGGGTTGACTCGGCGAGTAGGGTCAGTCAGGGGTTGACTTTGACCTTGTCTTTGACCAAAGGTTGACCAGAGGTTTCCAGGGGTATTTTGGTAATTGTTGATTACTGTTTGAGTTCAGTGCATTGGTGGCTGTCCAGAGGTGGAGATCGTATCAGTGGTCGGAGCAGCTTGGGTTATCTGTTCAGTCGGCAGTTTCGAGGTGAGTTATCCTCACTATATCGACAGGGTCCACGGCACCAAGGCCGACCCTTTATCGGATGGAAATCCGGGTAGTGTCTGTTGTTATGATATTGCGGAATATGGGCCGGAAGGCATTACGTTATGGGCCGGAAGGCATTATATGTTGTGGGCCGGAAGGCATTGCATGTTGTGGGCCGGAAGGCATTGCGATGTGGACCAGAAGGTCATGCCTGGAAAGGCGTATGTGTGTAATTAGAATGTTGACTGATTCGTAGGGTGATGTTATGCTAGTGACCGGTTAGGCCGGTATCTTGGTTAGGGTAATGATATGTTATGTGATCTGTTGATCGATTTGCTGACTGTGATCTGTTATATGATTATATGTTATGTGCACAGTTGCTTGGTCTGGGGTTTGACCCAATAGGTATGGCTGTTCTATGATCTGTTATGTTATGTGGGCATTTTATGTTATGGGCCGGAAGGCGATATGTTATGGGCCGGAAGGCAATATGTTATGGGCCGGAAGGCGATGTGTTATGGGCCGGAAGGCAATATGTTATGGGCCGGAAGGCGATATGTTTTGGACCGGAAGGTCGTGGCCTGGAAGGGCGTATATGTGGTTGGTATTTTGGGGGTATCTCACTAAGCTTTCGGGCTTACAGTTGTGGTTTTATGTTTTCAGGTTCTCAGGAGTCTGTGGCAAGGCAAAGGCGTGATCGTACCGTTCCCCGCGTTGGTGTTTTATGAGATGAACCTGGAAAAGAATACTCTGTTAAATAATGTATTGAAAACCTTTTGTAACAACGTTATTAAAATGGGTGGTTTTTGAAAAGTTTTAATTGTTTTGAAATTTTGGTCGTTACAATAGTGTAGAAAACACTTACATTTTGGCAGATTTGAATGAATGATTTTATGATAGTTGAGAGAAAAACTTGGGTGTTCTTGGAGTTGGAAGTGAAAAATGGGAAATTGTGGGTAAACTCATGTTGTATGCATGAGTCCATGTCAAAGGGAGTTTACGGCCCAAACACCCCTAGTTTGGCCGTAAACACCTAGTCAAGGTGTTTATTGTTTATTTGTTACACAACACACCTAACGGACACTTCTATTTATTTGTTCGTTTGACGAAAAAATTAAAATAAAATACCCAAACGGACTTAAAACCGCCAAAAATGTTTTGAGATGAATTTGGCTAATTTTTGATGTGCTTGATTGCGAAGTTTATACAATTGAAAATTTCGGGTTCTCACATGCATTGACTTCTAATGTGGAACTAAAGAATGAAATAATGAAACAATGCTCATCAAACCTTTGCCGAAATTGAAGACTTCTGTTGTTGAACTCAAGAATTAAACAATTCTCTTCGAAGCATTGCTAAATTGTGAAGACGGATTTTATTGTGGAACTCAAGAATTAAACAATTGTTATCAAAGCTTTGTTAAATTGCATTGTCTTCTAATGTGGAACTAAAGAATGAAATAATGCTCATCAAAGCTTTGCTTAAATTGCATAGACTTCTATTGTGGAACTCAAGAATTAAACAATGGTCATCAAAGCTTTGCTAAATTGCAAAGACTATTTCTATTATGGAACTCAAGAATTAAACAATGCTCATCAATGCTTTGCTAAATTGCATAGTCTTCTAAGGTGGAACCTAAGAATGAAACAATGCTCATCAAAGCTTTGCTAAATTACATAGACTTATATTGTGGAACTCAAGAATCAAACAATGCTCATCAATGTTTTGCTTAAATTGCATAGACTTCTATTTTCGAACTCAAGAATTCAAAGATCCTCACCAAAGCATTGCTAAATTGCAAAGACTTCTATTGTGGAACTCAAGAATCAAACAATGCTAATCAAAGCTTTGCTTAAATTGTATAGACTTCTGTTGTGGAAATCAAGAATTAAATGATGCTCATCAAAGCTTTGCTAAATTGCATAGACTTCTAATGTGGAACTCAGGAATGAAACAATGCTCATCAAAGCTTTGCTTAAACTGCATAGACTTCTATTGTGGAAGTCAAAAATAAAGAAATGCTCCTAAAAGCTTTGCTAAATAGCGAAGACTACTTCTATTATGGAACTCAAGAATTAAACAATGCTCATCAAAGCTTTGCTAAATTGCATAGATTTCTAATGTGGAACTCAAGAAATAAACAATGCTCACCAAAGCATTGCTTGAATAGCATGGACATCTATTGTGGAACTGAAGAATTTTTCAATGCTCATCAAAGCTTTGCAAAATTGCAAAGACGACATCTGTTGTGGAACTCATGAATTAAACAATGATCATCATAACTTTGCTAAATTCCATAGACTTCTAATGTTGAACTCGAGAATGGAACAATGCTCATCAAAGATTTGCTTAAATTGCATACACTTCTATTGTGGAACTCAAGAATTAAAAAATGTTCATTAAAGCTTTGCTAAATTGCAAAGACTACTTCTATTGTGGAACTCAAAAATTATACAATGCTCATCAATGCTTTGCTAAATTGCATAGACTTCCAATGTAGAACCCAATATTGAAACAATCATCATCAAAGCTTTGCTAAATTACATAGACTACTATTGTGGAACTCAAGAATCAAACAATCCTCATCAAAGCTTTGCTTAAATTGCATAGACTTCTATTGTGGAACTCAAGAATTAAACGATGCTCATCAAAGCTTTGCTAAATTGCATAGACTTCTATTGTGGAACTCAAGAATCAAACAATGCTTTTCAAAGCTTTGCTAAATTACGGAGACTACATCTATCGTGGAACTCAAGAATTAAACAATGCTCATCAAAGCTTTGATAAATTGCATAGAATTCTAATGTGGAACTCAATAATGAAGCAATGCTCATCAAAGCTTTGCCGAAATTGTAGACTTTTGTTGTGGAACTCAAGAATTAAACAATGGTCTTCAAAGCTTTGCTAAATTGCGAAGACGACTTTTATTGTGGAACTCAAGAAATAAACAATGGTTATCAAAGCTTTGTTAAATTGCATTGACTCTCTAATGTTAAACTAAAGAATGAAATAATGCTCATCAAAGCTTTGCTTAAATTGCATAGACTTCTATTTTCGAACTCATGAATTCAAAAATCCTCATCAAAGCTTTGCTAAATTGCATATATTTCTATTGTGGAACTCAAGTATTAAACAATGCTCATCAAAACATTGCTAAATTGCATAGACTTCTAATGTGGAACTCAAGAATGAAACAATGCTCGTCAAAGCTTTGCTTAAACTGCATAGACTTCTATTGTCGAAGTCAAGAATAAAGAAATGCTCCTCAAAGCTTTGCTAAATTGCAAAGACTACTTCTATTGTGGAACACAAGAATTAAACAATGCTTATCAAAGCTTTGCTAAACTAAATAGACTTCTAATGTGGAACTCAAGAAATAAACAATGCTCATCAAAGCATTGCTCGAATTGCATAGACTTCTATTGTGGAACTCAAGAATTTTACAATACTCATCAAAGCTTTGCTAAATTGCGAAGACGACATCTGTTGTGGGACTCAACAATGATCATCAAAACTTTGGTAAATTCCATAGACTTCTAATGTTGAACTAAAAAATGAAACAATGCTCATCAAAGCTTTGCTTAAATTGCATACGCTTCTATTGTGAAACTCAAGATTTAAACAATGTTCATTAAAGCTTTGCTAAATTGAAAAGATTGCTTCTATTGTGGAACTCAAAAATTAAACAATGCTCATCAATGCATTGCGAAATTGCATAGACTTCCAATGTGGAACCCAATAATGAAACAATCCTCATCAAAGCTTTGCTAAATTGCATAGACTTCTATTGTGGAACTCACGAATCAAACAATTCTCATCAAAGCTTTGCTTAAATTGCATTGACTTCTATTGTGGAACTCAAAAATTAAATGATGCTCATCAAAGCTTTGCTAAATTGCATAGACTTCTATTATGGAACTCAAGAATAAAACAATGCCTTTCAGAGCTTTGCTAAATTACAAAGACTACATCTATCGTGGAACTCAAGAATTAAACAATGCCCATCAAAGCTTTGATAAATTGCATAGAATTCTAATGTGGAACACAATAATGAAGGAGTGCTCATCAAAGCTTTTCTGAAATTGTAGACTTCCGTTGTGGAACTCAAGAATTAAACAATGCTCTTCGAAGCTTTGCTAAATTGCGAAGACGACTTTTATTGTGGAACTCAAGAATTAAACAATGGTTATCAAAGCTTTATTGAATTGCATTGACTTCTAATGTTGAACTAAAGAATGAAATAATGCTCATCAAAGCTTTGCTTAAATTGCATAGACTTCTATTTTCGAACTCATGAATTCAAAGATCCTCATCAAAGCTTTGCTAAATTGCATAGATTTCTATTGTGGAACTCAAGTATTAAACAATGCTCATCAAAACATTGCTAAATTGCATAGACTTCTAATGTGGAACTTAAGAATGAAACAATGCTCGTCAAAGCTTTGGTTAAACTACATAGACTTCTATTGTCGAAGTCAAAAATAAAGAAATGCTCCTCAAAGATTTGCTAAATTGCGAAGACTACTTCTATTGTGGAACTCAAGAATTAAACGATGCTCGTCAAAGCTTTGCTAAATTGCATAGACTTTTATTGTGGAACTCAAGAATAAAACTATACTTATCAGAGCTTTGCTAAATTGCGAAGACTACATCTATCGTGGAACTCAAGAATTAAACAATACTCATCAAAGCTTTGATAAATTGCATAGAATTCTAATGTGGAACTCAATAATGAAGTAGTGCTCATCAAAGCTTTGCTAAAACTATAGACTTTTGTTGTGGAACTCAAGAATTAAACAACGCTCTTCGAAGCTTTGCTAAATTGCGAAGACGACTTTTATTGTGCAACTCTAGAATTAAAAAATGGTTATCAAAGCTTTGTTAAATTGCATTGACTTCTAATGTTGAACTAAAGAATGAAATAATGCTCATCAAAGCTTTGCTTAAATTGCATAGACTTCTATTTTCGAACTCATGAATTTAAAGATCCTCATCAAAGCTTTGCTAAATTACATAGATTTTTATTATGGAACTCAAGTATTAATCAATGCTCATCAAAGAATTGCTAAATTGCATAGACTTCTAATGTGGAACCCAAGAATGAAACAATGCTCATGAAAGCTTCGCTAAATTGCGTAGACTTCTATTGTGGAACTCAAGAATAAAACAATGCTTCGCTTTCTCTCTCTACTTTCTCTCTCTTATCCTGATTCTTTCTGACGGTGGTGCGATCTAGCTTAGATTCATCGGCGCTGCTTTTCCGACGATCTTCTTTTAATCGGTGAAGCAATATCTTCCTTAATTCCGTTGAATTAATGGGAGCATCTTCCAAATCGGATAGATTGAAGGACGTGAAAGTTAAACCTCCGGATAAAAGTGCTGCAGTTCGTTATTCAAAAACTGAAATGGAGGTGAATGATCTTGTTCCTCCTGGGGTCATTGAACAATCATCTGCCACGATCTATAAAGCTCGGCGCAAACCAAGTGTGACTGGAGCTGTTGTATCAGGGATTAGCAAAGCTGGATGGAAAATGGAGGGGAAATCTTTCAGGATTAAGAACAGAGCTAGGAAGAAGGTGGATAAATTAGCTATGATGGATTCGGAAGAGTTATTCAATGAAGATGGTTCAGAGGAGGAAACGAGAGAAGAATCGGAATCTGTCTCAGTTTGGGAATCGGATTCTAACATTTCTATTACTGGATCTGAAGGAAAGGAGAAGGAATTGAAGAAAGGGTTGACTAGTGATTCTAAAAAGGTTAGTTCTCATGTTGTTTCTATTCCATCTGGTAATACTGCTAATTTGATGAGGAATTGGGATGGGTTGATGATGAGTAATGAAGTTTTGAGTCCAAACTCTGAATTGAAGAATGTTACTAGTGAAATGGTTAATGTGAACCCTACCATATCGGTGAAGGATGATAAAATTCAGAAAAACTCTAATAAGGAAGATAATGAAGTTGTGAAGATTATAACTGATGGGGAGAAAAGGGCAAATAATAATGAAGATTTCATTCCAGGAGTTGGATTTCAATTTCTGAGTGAATTGAAGGAAGAAGGTCAGGTGGGAAAGGGAGTTGAAAAGACTATGGGGAAAGTTTTAGATAGTGAGAAGAATCAGAAAATGGATGTTGATATGTTAAATTTAGAAAAGGAAGACAAGGAGATAGAAGGTAATTCTGATGAAGATGAGAACTCTGATGAGGAAGGGGATAATGTTTCAAGTGAGGAAGATACTAGTGGGGATGAGGAAATTGAAATAGAAGAAGAGGTTAATGCTATGAGTAATATGGATACTAGCTGCAATGTGAAATCTGGTACTGTTATTAACAGTATTAATTTACTTCCTTCTATTTTGGGTAATGCTAAGATTAGCAATAAGGAGGAAGGAGAATTGCAGGGGAATGTGATGAACTCTTATGCTGGTGTGTTAAAGGGTAAAAGACATAAGGGTAAGATTGATGTTAGATTCATTCCAGGGGAGAAAGGGGAAGAGGATGGTCCTGTTATAATTCCAATAGAGAATCTAAAGAATGCAAGTATTCCTTTTTCTAATACTCTTTATGGTTATATGATTGATAAGAAGTTGGCGTTTCCTGTAATTCAGAAAGAAGTTAGAAGATTGTGGAAGAATGTGGGTTTGGAAGAGGTTTTCATGAATAGCAAAGGATTTTTCTTCTTTAAATTCAGTGATGAAAAGGGGATGTTATCTATTTTGGAGGGTAGTCCTTGGTTAATGTTTAATAATATGCCTTTATTTCTTCAACGTTGGAGGCCTGGTTTGACATTAACTAAGAACAAGCATGATAAAATTCCTGTCTGGATTAAAATTTTTGATTTGCCCTTGGAAGTTTGGAGTGGTGAAAACTTATGTAGAATTGCTAGTAAGATAGGTATTCCTTTGGCTTTTGATTCTTTTACTGAGGATATGTGTTTGGAACATAAAGGAAGGAATGCTTATGCTAGAATTCTTGTTGAAATGGCAGCTGGGAAGGAATGGAGAAAGAAGATTGATATAGCTACTTGGGATTTTGTCTCAAATTCTGCTGTGATTCAAAGTTTTGATGTTGAATATGCATGGATTCCTTCAAGATGTAATCATTGTAAAGTCTATGGGCATGTTGATAAAGTTTGTGCTGCTGCTATGAATGGTGTGAAGGAGGATAATAATGGAGAAGTGAGAAATTTAAAGAATAATAAAGGGAAGGAAGTTGTTAATGGGGATGGTTTCACAGAAGTTAAATATAAAAAGGTAATGGGTAACAATGATGGTGAAGGCACTAGCAAATCTCAAGAGGGCTATAATCAATTGAATAAGATGAAGAATAATGGGAAGAATGGGAATTGGAGAAGGGGTATTTTCTATAAAGGCAATAATGGGAACAAAGGTGGAAATGGTAAAGGGCAAAATTGGAATTGGAGTAATAAAGGAGTAAGTCACTGGAATTTAGAAAAGAACAGAAATTTCGAAAAGTTTGTTAATGGGCAGGATGATATAGGTAGTCGGGGGTTGAAGGAAAATAATAAGCAGGAGGCAGTAGTTAAAAAGGATAATAAGGCAGAGATGGGGAATTTTAGTCTTAGTAGTGAGAATATAATAGGGGAGGGATTAAGTAATAAAAATAGTTTTGAAATCTTGGGAGAGATTGAAGAGGAAGTTTTGGATAAAATGGAAGAGGATGATAAGATTGTGAAGGCAGTTGCTAATCAAATTGTTGATAGTGGTGATGCTGGATTGGTTTCTAATAAAAACAAGAATAACAAATTGATTTCTTCAATCAAGGGAGAGGAAAAGAAGAATGGAAATGAAAGCAATAAAGTGAATAAAGATAAGTTGGAGTCGGATAATAATAGCAGTAAGAAGGGGAGATCTCAGGCGTTTGAGGAGGTAAATGCCAAAAATTTTATTATTTCCCAATGATGTCGATTGGTGTTTGGAATATTAGAGGGCTGAATAAACCTGTTAAGCAACAGGAGGTTATTGATGTTATTAAGGATAATAATCTGGGGATATGTGCTGTGGTTGAAACTCATGTCAAAATCTTAAATCTCAAGAGTATTTGTGCTAAGACTTTTGGACAATGGGATTGGGTTTCTAATAATAGTTGTTGTGAGGCTGGAACTAGGATCATAGTTGGATGGAATCCTAGAATTGTGGATGTGATGGTGATTTCTCAATCTAGACAAGTTATTCACTGTTATATTAGATTCTGTGAATCTAATTATAGCATGTATTTGTCTTTTATTTACGCTGCTTCCAATTATCTGGATAGAAGAGATCTATGGGAGAATTTGAAGAAACATAAACTGGTGGTTAAAGAGGATGCTTGGGGATTATTAGGAGATTTCAATGTTGCTTTAAAACATTCGGAATATTCTGAAGGATGTTCTAGTTTTCCTAAAGGTGTTGAAGACTTTATTGAATGTATTAACTGTTTAGAAATTGAGGACCTGAATTCGACTGGTTTTCAATTTACTTGGAACAAAACTCCTGCTGGAAGTATGGGACTCCTGAAGAAACTGGATAGAGTGATGACTAATTTGAAATTTGTTTTGGATTATCCTTTGGCTCATGCTATATTCAAACCCTATCGAATTTCTGATCACTGTCCGGCTGTTCTTAATATACCATTAAGAAAAATGAGATGGCGACCTTCTTTCAGATTCGCTAATTTTATTACTGAGAAGGAAGAATTTTTACCTATGGTCAAGGAAGTTTGGGATGAAAACATAGAAGGGTTTTATATGTTTAAGGTTTGTCAGAAATTGAAGATTCTTAAAAAACATTGTAGGGATCTTTGTAACAGCTACAGAGGATATGGGAAGCGAATACATGAGCTAAGGAAAAAACTGGAAAGTAAACAAGTGGAGATTGATTGTAATCCTTATGATTATAAGATTAGGAATGAACATGCTGATCTTTTGTTCAAATTTAATGAAGCTTGTAATGATGAAGAGAAGCTTTTATTCCAAAGAGCTAAAATTAAATGGATTCAGGAAGGCGATAATAATACTAAGTTTTTTCATAGTATTGTGAAGAGCAGGGGCAATAAAAATAGAATTATGAGGGTTTTGGATGAAGATGGAAGATGGGTTAGTGGAATTGCATTGAAGGATAAATTTGTTTCGTATTTCAAAAATTTCTTGGGGTGTAAGGATGATTCTGTTATGCCGGAGTTAATTGAAGATCTTTTCCAAAACAGGTTAGACAGTACTGATGCTACTAACATGATCAGAGTGGTGACTGATGAAGAAATTAAAGCAGCTATGTTTGAAATTGATGACAATCGTGCCCCTGGGCCTGATGGATATTCTTCAAAATTTTTCAAGAGTGCCTGGAATATTATTGGATCGGAGGTTTGCAAAGCAGTGAGAGAATTTTTTTGGACAGGGAAGCTTCTTAAAGGGATAAATGCTACGAGAGTTATTTTAATTCCTAAAGTGGATATGCCGAGGAAGGTTGCTGATTTTAGACCTATAGCCTGCTGTAACACTTTGTATAAGTGTATTAGTAAGGTTATAGTGAATAGAATTAGAAGCTGTTTGGGGAAAATTGTTTGCAAGAATCAATCTGCTTTCATTCCTGGAAGATCGATCTTGGATAATATTCTTCTTGCGCAGGAATTGATGGTGGGATATAATAACAAGAGGGGAGTTCCAAAGTGTACCTTAAAAATTGATATTCAAAAAGCATATGATACAGTGGATTGGGAGTTTCTTAATAGAAGTCTTAAAGGGTTTGGATTTCATCCGATTATGATACAGTGGATTATGGCTTGTGTGTCTTCCCCGTGGTTTATGATCAATTTTAATGGTGAAGACCATGGGTATTTTGAAGGAAAGAGGGGTCTTAGGCAGGGTGATCCTCTGTCACCTTACTTATTTACTATAGTGATGGAAGTTTTCAATAAGATTCTTGGTAAGAAAATAGAAGACAGCCATAATTTTAAATATCACAATAAGTGTGAGGTGCTTAGCATTTCTCATTTATGTTTTGCTGATGATCTTCTGGTTTTTTCTTATGGTAATGGGAACTCGGCTAGAATCATAAGGGAAGCTCTTGATGATTTCAAAAATATTTCTGGGCTGAAGGTTAGCATGGAAAAAAGCCAGATCTATTTCAGTTGTGTTAAACCGAATATGAGGAGAATAATTTTGGGAATTCTTCCTTTTGATGTTGGGAAATTTCCTTTTAAATACTTGGGTGTTCCTATGTGTGTTACTAAACTTTTTGAAAGAGATTGCAAGAAGTTGTTAGAAAAGATTAGAATGAGAATTTTCAACTGGAAATGCAAAACTTTATCGTTCGCTGGAAGATTGCAGCTCATTAATTCTGTGTTGACTTCTATTCATGTGTATTGGGCTTCAATTTTTAAAATTCCCATTGCAACTATAAAAGAGATTGAAAAGATGTGTAGAAGCTTCTTATGGGCTAATGGTGAAAAAGTTAATGGGAAAGCCAAAGTAAAATGGGATGATGTTTGTAAACCTAAAGATTATGGAGGATTGGGGATTAAGAATTTAAGGAAATGGAATGATGCTTTACTTGCAAAACATGTGTGGAATGTTGTTAATAATAAAAATTCTTTATGGGTGCAATGGGTGAAAGCTTATTACATTGGAAAGAGAAATTTTTGGGATATAATGCAAACGAAAAGCATGAGCTGGACCTGGAAGAGATTTTTGGAAATTAGGAAAATTGTTAGACCTCATATTGTTGCTTGTGTGGGAAATGGGAGGAACACCTCTTTATGGCATGATTGGTGGCATCCTTTAGGTATTTTAAGCACTATTATTCCAAGAAGAGAATGGTTTAGCAATGGATTTAATGACTTTTCTTTGGTTAGTGATGTGCTTGATTATGATACTTATTGTTGGCCTGTAAATTGGGTTGATAAATTTTCAGGTCTAAAGGATGCTCCTATGTTTTGTATTGATCCTAATATGAGAGATGGTGCTGGTTGGAGAGATAAGGAGGGTAAGTGCAAGCAATTTTCGTGTAATCAAGTGTGGAGAGATATTAATAATTTTGGGAATAAGGTGCCATGGAAGGAAATTGTGTGGTATGGTAAAGGCATTCCTAGAAATTCTTTCATTTTATGGATGGCTATCTTGAATAGATTGAAAACTCAGGATCGTGTTAGAGTTTGGGAAACTTCAGGAATCCTCCTCTGTCCTTTTTGTAATCTTATCCCTGATTCACATGATCATCTTTTCTTTAATTGCGAATTCTCACAAAGTATTTGGAGACATTTTTGTGATAAGATGAGAATTAATTTGGTGATGGGTAGCTGGAATGAGCTGATTCTGAAATGCTGCAAACTGTGGTACAAGGATGCTGGTGAGAACTTAATTAATAAATGTATTCTTGCGAGTTGTGTTGCACATATATGGAAGGAAAGGAATGCAAGGATTTTTAATAAGAAGAAATTAACAGCTGAAGGAGTAATTGCTTGTATTGAGAATGAAATCAGATTAAAGCTGTTGGGTTTAAGGAAGAATAATAATTTGATTAATGAAAGAATCTATAAGGAGTGGGGCATTTATGGAAAAGACAAACATAAGAGATGAATTACTGGATCAGAATTGGGAAGTCGATGATTGATGTGTTTTTTAATTGGGGTTGGCAGTGGAGAAATTATTTTGAGTTTGTTATTAGTATTGGTTTTAGATGGGGGCAATTTTGGAATAAGTGGTTTTACAAAGGAATTGACGGAAATTGTCAATGGTTGGGGAGTTCTCTCTCTAATCATTTGACTTGTACCAATGGGATTTTTAATTTGGATATGATCCTTTGTGTGATTATTCAAATTGAAAATCCTAGACATGTGATTGATGCCATGTCAAGGCTGAAACCTATTCTGAATTTTTGGAGTCTCGGTATTGGTTTTTGGTTTGTAGAAAATTGTATTATTTGCAGGAATCTTTTGCAGTGGAAGAAGATGGACATTAGTGAAAAGAAGGATGAGAGTTTCATGCAGAAAATCAAGAGGAGGATGATGAATTGGAAAAGGGACAGCAGAAGTGACGTTGGTCAGCTCTTGGAGATTAATTGGGATTGCATTGTTAATTTGTTTAACAGTTTTAATTACGTTTGGTTTTTATTTGTGATTTGTTGGTTGAGGTTTTTGGTCTTTGTTGGATTATCCTTAAAGTTTAGTCTTTGGACTGAGGGTTTTTTTAAGGGCCTTACCCCTTGCTATTTTTTTTATGGTCCTCGGAGTTTTTGGAGGTGCAAGGGGGTGAAGTTACCTTTTTTCCCTCATTCAATAAATCCTAGGGCTAACTTTAAGGATTTTAGGGATTATTGGGGTTGTGAGTGGTTAGTTCTTATTCTTAGGAAGTGGTTTGGTAGTTGGCTTTGGATAGGCTGGTTATATTTGTTTTTGATTGATTATTGGTGATTGTATTCTTTTATTCTTTTTAATAAAGTTTGCTGAGCTTTGGCTCTTTCAAAAAAAAAAAAGAATAAAACAATGCTCATCAAAGCTTTGCTTAAACTGTATAGACTTCTGTTGTTGAAATCAAGAATTAAACGATGCTCATCAAAGCTTTGCTAAATTCCATAGACTTCTAATATGGAACTCAAGAATGAAATAGTGCTCGTCAAAGCTTTGCTTTACTTGCATACACTTTTGTTATGGAAGTCAAGAATAAAGAAATGCGACTCAAAGCTTTGCTAAATTGCGAAGACTTCTTCTATTGTGGAACTCAATAATTAAACAATGCTCATCAAAGCTTTGCTAAATTGCATAGACTTCTAATGTGGAACTCAAGAAATAAACAATTCTCATCAAAGCATTCCTTGAATTGTATAGAATTCTATTGTGGAACTCAAGAATTTCACAATTGTCACACCCCGAAAACCGAAGGCGGGAACATTTTCGGGGTTGTCTCCATGTTGAGTATCAAATCCAATGTGCATAGTAAGTAAAGTAAATCAACCATTACATTACATATATGAAAGTTTTACATTCGTTTCAAAAGCATAAGTTATACAAGTGATACATATCATATATAAACAACACGAAACGAGTCTTCTGAGAACTCCGTCTTCGAACAAGAAGATCTTTGGGTACCTGTCTAACGTGGACCTGAGAATACAAGCGGTTTGAAAATCAGCATAAAGCTGGTGAGTTCATAAGTGGTTAGATTTTCTGAAAATGTACGAGTTCCTTTGGTTTCCTGAAAAAGTGTTTATCCAAGAAAATCCCATATTTTCTTATGTAAAGTTAGTTTCCAAATCCGAAAAGTAAAGTAAATGATGTACAATGAAAACATGATTGTTCTTGTGAATTGTAGTTCAGTTATTTAACTTGTTACACATTTCTAGTTACGTACTATAGTTACTCAGGAAAGCCCCATGTTCTCCTGACTGTGTGTGTGTGAACTATTACCGATTCTGATTATGTTCAGTGTCCTTCCCAGGAAAACCCCATGTTTTCCTGAAAGTGTGTATGTGTGTGTATCTTTACCGATTCTGGTTATGTTCAGTGTTCTCCCAGGAAAACCCCATGTTTTCCTGAATGTGTGTATATGTGTGTCTGTCGTCCTTGAACGTACATTCGTTTTATTACGTACATAAAACTAATAAATACTCGTAAAGTGTTAATAATCCTAATTACGAGTCCTTAACCATACTCAAACTAGATATGACTCGGACTAGGGCCAGTATCCTTTTTAAGACTTTCGTCACCCTTGAACCTTTCGGTTCGGCTGTAGCTAGCAGCCAGGTGTGGGATTGTCAGTCCCGTATAGATCTATACACTCAAGCCACGCTCTCCTACGCTCGGAGATTCTGGTTACAGGGTTAGTCCTCCACTATCTCGTGCCAAGGAAGTGTTACAAGGACGTGTCTCCAATCTTTAAGATTACTCTTTACTTTTCGACTAGGAAAGTAGTATCTATGACTAGCTAAGTTCTAACGTACCTGTCCTTTACACTCGAGCCTAGGTGTTTTATTAAGGACATTACACTCGAGCCTAGGTGTTATCTAATGATGACTGTCGTTTACACTCGATCCTAGGTGTATTATCAAGGACATTACAAATGATATATGTGTTATCTTATGGTGATTGTCCTTTACACTCGATCCTAGGTGTATTATTAAGGACATTACAATTGATTTGTGTATTATGATGGTATTTATCTATCACACTCGAGCCTAGGTGTATTGTTAAGGACATACAGATGTTTTATGTTTTCTGATGGTGTCTGTCTTTTACACTCGAACCTTAGTGTTTTATTACAGACATTACAATGGTTTATGTGTTCTATCAGTTTAAATGTGAACAATCAAATATAAGGTATACAATACATCAATGTATAATAAGAATTGAAAATCGGGTTAAAACAAATAACTCTGCAAGTTAAAACAGTTTGTTAAATGGTTTTCAATTCTTAAAAATGTACAATTATGAAACCATTTAACTGAAGTCATGTGTTTAAGTACAAGATATTCTTGTACTTTTGCTTGTATTCCCCCCTGAAAACATTGAAAAACCATTGAAAAAGGGTAGGGGTATGAACTCACCGGACGCGGACATGTGTCGATTTTGGATGCTAAACGTCGAATTGAGGCCTGATAACACGCGAGGTTCCTATGTAACATGAAATGGCATACAAATATATCTAATTAGATTCATAAACTCTAATTAGATATAGTTGGCCAAGCTATATTGATCCTAGATACGACTACATAACTGCCCAGGTTAAACCGCAGCGTACAACACCCATTTACTTATGTTCTGTTCTACTTGTAGTTATGGATCTCGACGGGTCGGTATACTTATATACCTTTGAAAATACTTATATTTTGAAGGATACTTTTAGTTCAGAGCACTTAGGTTCCTTAATGTTTATAGTTTTATACCATGTAAGTTTTGGTATACTTCATTCACTATAAACAAGGGCTCTGATACCAATCTATCACACCCCGAAAACCGAAGGCATAAACATTTCCGGGGTTGACTCCACGTTGAGTATCAAATCCAATGTGCATAGTAAGTAAAGTAAATCAACCATTACATTACATATATGAAAGTTTTACATTCGTTTCAAAAGCATAAGTTATACAAGTGATACATATCATATATAAACAACACGAAACGAGTCTTCTGAGAACTCCATCTTCAAACAAGAAGATCTTCGGGTACCTGTCTAACGTGGACCTGAGAATACAAGCGGTTTGAAAATCAGCATAAAGCTGGTGAGTTCATAAGCGGTTAGATTTTCTGAAAATGTACGAGTTCCTTTGGTTTCCTGAAAAAGCGTTTATCCAAGAAAATCCCATATTTTCTTATGTAAAGTTAGTTTCCAAATCCGAAAAGTAAAGTAAACGATGTACAATGAAAACATGATTGTTCTTGTGAATTGTAGTTCAGTTATTTAATTTGTTACACATTTCTAGTTACGTACTACGGTTACTCAGGAAAACCCCATGTTCTCCTGACTATGTGTGTGTGAACTATTACCGATTCTAGTTATGTTCAGTGTTCTCCCAGGAAAACCCCATGTTTTCCTGAATGTGTGTATATGTGTGCCTGTCATCCTTGAATGTACATTAGTTTTATTACGTACATAAAACTAATAAATACTCGTAAAGTGTTAATAATCCTAATTGCGAGTCCTTAACCATACCCAGACTAGATATGACTCGGACCAGGGCCAGTATCCTTTTTATGACTTTCATCACCCTTGAACCTTTCGGTTCGGCTGTAGCTAGCAGCCAGGTGTGGGATTGTCAGTCTTGTATAGATCTATACACTCAAGCCACGCTCTCCTACGCTCAGAGATTCTGGTTACAGGGTTAGTCCTCCACTATCTCGTGCCAAGGACGTGTCTCCAATCTTTAAGATTACTCTTTACTTTTCGACTAGGAAAGTAGTATCTACGACTAGCTAAGTTCTAACGTACCTGTCCTTTACACTCGAGCCTAGGTGTTATATGACTGTCCTTTACACTCGATCCTAGGTGTATTATTAAGGACGTTACAAATGATATATGTGTTATCTTATGGTGATTGTCCTTTACACTCGATCCTAGGTGTATTATTAAGGACATTACAATTGATTTGTGTATTATGATGGTATTTATCTATCACACTCGAGCCTAGGTGTATTGTTAAGGACATACAGATGTTTTATGTTTTTTGATGGTGTCTGTCTTTTACACTCGAACCTTAGTGTTTTATTAGAGACATTACAATGGTTTATGTGTTCTAACAGTTTAAATGTGAACAATCAAATATAAGGTATACAATACATCAATGTATAATAAGAATTGAAAATCGGGTTAAAACAAATAACTCTGCAAGTTAAAACAGTTTGTTAAATGGTTTTTAATTCTTAAAAATGTACAATTATGAAACCATTTAACTGATGTCATGTGTTTAAGTACAAGATATTCTTGTACTTTTGCTTGTATTCCCCCCTGAAAACATTGAAAAACCATTGAAAAAGGGTAGGGGTATGAACTCACCGGACGCAGAAATGTGTCGATTTCGGATGCTAAATGTCGAATCGAGGCCTGATAACACGCGAGGTTCCTATGTAACATGAAATGGCATACAAATACATCTAATTAGATTCATAATGTGGAACCCAAGAATGAAACAATGCTCATGAAAACTTCGCTAAATTGCATAGACTTCTATTGTGGAAATCAAGAATCAAACAATGCTCATCAAAGCTTTGCTTAAACTGTATAGACTTCTGTTGTGGAAATCAAGAATTAAACGATGCTCATCAAAGCTTTGCTAAATTGCATAGACTTCTAATGTGGAACTTAAGAATGAAACAGTGCTCGTCAAAGCTTTGCTTAAATTGCATAGACTTCTATTATGGAAGTCAAGAATAAAGAAATGCAACTCAAAGCTTTGCTAAATTGCGAAGACTTTTTCTATTGTGGAACTCAATAATTAAACAATGTTCATCAAAGCTTTGCTAAATTGCATAGACTTCTAATGTGGAATTCAAGAAATAAACAATTCTCATCAAAGCATTCCTTGAATTGTATAGAATTCTATTGTGGAACTCAAGAATTTTACAATGCTCATCAAAGCTTTGGTAAATTGCGAAGACGACATCTAATATGGAACTCAAGAATTAAACAATGATCATCAAAACTTTGCTAAATTCATAGACTTCTAATGTTGAACTCAAGAATGACACAATGATCAACAACGCTTTACATAAATTGCATACACTTCTATTGTGGAACTCAAGAGTTAAACAATGTTCATTAGAGTTTCGCTAAATTGCAAAGACTACTTCTATTGTGGAACTTAACAATTAAACAATGCTCACAATGCTTTGCTAAATTGCATAGACTTCCAATGTGGAACCCAAGAATGAAACAACCCTCATCAAAGCTTTGGTAAATTGCATAGACTTCGATTGTGGAAATCAAGAATTAAACGATGCTCATCAAAGCTTTGCTAAATTGCATAGACTTCTAATATGGAACTCAAGAATGAAACAATGCTCGTCAAAGCTTTGCTTAAACTGCATAGACTTCTATTGTGGAAGTCAAGCATAAAGAAATGCTCATCAAATCTTTGCTAAATTGCGAAGACTACATCTATTGTGGAACTCAAGAATTAAACAATTCTCATCAAAGCTTTGCTTAAATTACATAGACTTCTATTGTGGAACTCAAGAATTAAATGATGCTCGTCAAAGCTTTGCTAAATTGCATAGACTTCTATTGTGGAACTCAAGAATAAAAATATACTTATTAGAGCTTTGCTAAATTGTGAAGACTACATCTATCGTGGAACTCAAGAATTAAACAATGCTCATTAAAGCTTTGATAAATTGCATAGAATTCTAATGTGGAACTCAATAATGAAGCAGTGGAAAGCTTTGCCGAAACTGTAGACTTTTGTTGTGGAACTCAAGAATTAAACAACGCCCTTCGAAGCTTTGCTAAATTGCGAAGACGACTTTTATTGTGCAACTCTAGAATTAAAAAATGGTTATCAAAGCTTTGTTAAATTGCATTGACTTCTAATGTTGAACTGAAGAATGAAATAATGCTCATCAAAGCTTTGCTTAACTTGCATAGACTTCTATTTTCGAACTCATTAAAGCTTTGCTAAATTGCATAGATTTTTATTGTGGAACTCAAGTATTAATCAATGCTCATCAAAGCATTGCTAAATTGCATAGACTTCTAATGTGGAACCCAAGAATGAAACAATGCTCATGAAGGTTCGTTAAATTGCGTAGACTTCTATTGTGGAACTCAAAAATCAAACAATTCTCATCAAAGCTTTGCTTAAATTGTATAGACTTCTGTTGTGGAAATCAAGAATTAAACGATGCTCATCAAAACTTTGCTAAATTGCATAGACTTCTAATGTGAAACTCAAGAATGAAACAGTGCCTGTGAAAGCTTTGCTTAAATTGCATCATAGACTTCTATTATGGAAGTCAAGAATAAAGAAATGCAACTCAAAGCTTTGCTAAATTGCGAAGACTTCTTCTATTGTGGAACTCAATAATTAAACAATGCTCATCAAAGCTTTGCTAAATTGCATAGACTTCTAATCTGGAACTCAAGAAATAAACAATTCTCATCAAAGCATTCCTTGAATTGTATAGAATTCTATTGTGGAACTCAAGAATTTTACAATGCTCATCAAAGCTTTGGTAAATTGCGAAGACGACATCTAATATGGAACTCAAGAATTAAACAATGATCATCAAAACTTTGCTAAATTCCATAGATTTCTAATGTTGAACTCAAGAATGACACAATGATCAACAACGCTTTACATAAATTGCATACACTTCTATTGTGGAACTCAAGAATTAAACAATGTTCATTAAAGTTTCGCTAAATTGCAAAGACTACTTTTATTGTGGAACTTAACAATTAAACAATGCTCATCAATGCTTTACTAAATTGCATAGTCTTCCAATGTGGAACCCAAGAATGAAACAACCCTCATCAAAGGTTTGGTAAATTGCATAGACTTCTATTGTGGAAATCAAGAATTAAACGATGCTCATCAAAGCTTTGCTAAATTGCATAGACTTCTAATATGGAACTCAAGAATGAAACAATGCTCGTCAAAGCTTTGCTTAAACTGCATAGACTTCTATTGTGGAAGTCAAGCATAAAGAAATGCTCATCAAATCTTTGCTAAATTGCGAAGACTACTTCTATTGTGGAACTCAAGAATTAAACAATTCTCATCAAAGCTTTGCTTAAATTGAATAGACTTCTATTGTGGAACTCAAGAATTAAATGATGCTCATCAAAGCTTTGCTAAATTGCATAGACTTCTATTGTGGAACTCTACAATTTTACAATGCTCATCAAAGCTTTGCTAAATTGTGAAGACGGCGTCTGTTATGGAACTCAAGAATTAAACAATGATCATCAAAACTTTGCTAAATTCCATAGACTTCTAATGTTGAACTCAACAATGGAACAATGCTCATCAAAGCATTGCTTAATTTTCATACACTTCTATTGTGGAACTTAAGAATTAAACAATGTTCATTAAAGCTTTGCTAAATTGAAAAGACTACATCTATTGTCGAGCTCAAAAATTAAACAATGCTCATCAATGCTTTGCTAAATGCATAGACTTCCAATGTGGAACCCAAAAATGAAACAATCCTCATCAAAGCTTTGCTAAATTGCATAGGCTTCATTTGAAGCTTTTTCACTCTCTCTCACTACTCTCTCTCTACAAATCCAAACCTTGATCCAAAATCATCTCATTCAAGCTCCAATTTGGTAAGTAAATCCTTCCTAGCTTATAGTTTAGCACATTTAGCTTTCAAATTCGTGTTTGAATCATTCAAAAGGACCAAGAACATGTGTTTACAGTCCAGTAACAATCCCAAATCGTAAACACCCTTAAATGGGGTTTTAGAGCCCTAAACCCTTCCAAACCACTTATGGAGCTTAGATATGACTTAGGGGATTTCATGATTGGACTTGGATCACCAAAATCTTAACATTTGGGGAGTAAACATGAGTTTACGGTCCAAGAGCATGCTTGGACCGTAAACACCTCTTCTAAGGCCGTAAACACCTTTTAAGGTGTTAAAATGCCCCTTAAACACCTCCTAAGCCTTGGAATAATGTATAGAATCAACCACCATTGTGTTAGGGACCTTAATCATGAAAGAAACCACCCCCTTAGGAGATTACGGCCGTAAACCCCCCATGAAATGGTTCCTGGGCTGTAAACTCCTCTATAGTGGTCAAACGGCGCCCTAACTTCCTTCCATGGCTTGTACTTTGGACTAGAACCACTTATGATTAACCTAGGACCACCAAAATACAAAAGAAAAGGGTAAGTAAGAGTTTACAGCCGTAAACTCTATGTTTACTGCCATAAACTCCCCATAATGGTCCATTTGATGGTTAAATCCCTCCCAATGCCTTAGAATTGAGCCTAGCCTAATTCCACAAGTGTTGTAAGGACATTAAGCATCCAAGAACACTCCACCCATGAGTTTACGACCGTAAACTCATGCGGATATGGTCATAGGGCCGTAATCTCCTTTAGGAGTTTACACTTGAAGAGCAAACTCCATATCTAAGCCCTACACACCCTTAGATGCTACCCGGATCACTCCTAACACTTGAAATAAAGTGTTTTCGTGTCTTGGAGTGTATTGTCTTACTTAATTGGTAGTTTAAAGTCTAATTAGATACAATTATGTATCTCTTAATATTACATAGGAACCTCGCGTGTTTTCAAGCCCCGAACTGACACTTAGCATCCCAATCGGCACATTTCTCGACTGGTGAGTTCATACCCCTACTCTATTTCCGAGTTTTTCATGTTTTCAGGGGGGGGGGAATACAAGCAAACCATAAAAGTTTGTGTAACTTAAAAAATGATGTAATTATACGATTTTCTGACAAACTTTTAGATATCTTTATCCCTTTTGTAATACGCGGAGCATAAGGGATGTTTTCTGAATATAATTACATAGTTTTCAATACAGTGTGGGGAAATTTATCAAACCAATCAAATTATTATGGGAATAATTTGGGATTTTCATTACTTGTTTAACGGATTCAAATTTCATGAAAAGGCGATATATAAACTATGTTTGATTTAGTTTATCCATGTTTAACATGAGTATCATGCTAAATAATTACTTTGTATTTAATTATCTATACTCTACTTCGTTTCAAACAATTTCAAAACTCGATAACGACCAAGTGCACCGTGAATTATTTATTACTAGCTTGTGAGATTCGTCTTCGTTATACCCTTCGGGGTACTAGTAAATCCTCTCCGGAAGTATAACTAGAGTTTCCTGGAGGGAGAGCGTGGAATTTGTGAATAGATCTATTCGGGACTGACAATCCCACACCTTAACTGTTAGCTACAGTTAGGCGGGCACGCCTGGGGTGACAAATTTCGAATATTGTTCGACGCCTGAAGAACATCAAGGAGGTCACGGGTCAAATCAGGATGGCTATACGACTCACAATACGTATTAAACTAAATAGTTTTATTCACGGATTTATTTCTTTCTTTCTTATATAGCCTTATTTATGTAATAAGACTACCTACTTTCGTACTGGAGGGTATTCCAGGGTTCTTAATCTATAGTTTTATGTATTAAAACTACCTACTTTCGTATTGGAGGGTATTCCAGGGATCTTAAATTATGGTTTTCTTATCGTGCTGGTGATAACCGGGGTTTTTCTTATCTTATGGAAATCGACTTACATGTTACAAAATATGGGATTTTTTGGGAAAACATGCATATGTGTAACACCGTAAATTTCAAGACAAAATTTTCATTTTAAATAATCATTTTATTCTTAGAACACTTGTTTAAAATCTCATTCATAATCGAATTACAAAACATAGCTCCATTTTCACTTGCATAGAAAACTAGGATCCTCCAAAATATGACTCTTTCTCTGGTGTGTACAATCAAGCCGGTGTCGTCCCGTGATACTGAAAGAAACCTGAAAACAACATAACACAAAACACTGTAAGCACGAAGCTTAGTGAGTACCCCAAAATACCACACACATAACACATATAAGCCACTCAAGGCTATAACTCTATGGGTCCGTGCACCCAAACTCTGTGAACCCTCAGGTTCTAACTCTGTGAACCTTCCGGTTCTAACTCTAGGAACCCTTCGGTTCCAACTCTGCAAACATGCACAGCATAAATCACATAGAAATAATGTAGTACAACACATAACATACATAGCATACAAACACTCTGTCACATAACTCTGGTTACCTACTCATGGTAAAGTATAGTGAGAAGACTCACCTGGCAAGCAGAAAGCAGATATCTCCATACTTGAATCTCGAACTCGCCACCGCCTAACACGTAAGGCAAGACTCTCATGACTATAACTCTCGAGACTAGAATCAATCCTCTCAATGCACCCACTTAAGGGTAAAAGACTATTTTACCCCTCTCTTGGCCCAAAGGCCACATCGCTGACCAAACCCTAAAAGTCAACGGTCAACCCTTGGTCAAAATCAAAGTCCTCAGTCAAAGTCAACCCCTGACTGACCCTACTCGCCGAGTCAACCCTATGACTCGCCGAGTTCCTATAATCAGAACTTCACTCAATCCGCGACCTAACTCGCCGAGTCACTTCGAGACTTGTCGAGTCCAACAACTCTGAGTCCACTCGCACACAACTCACCGAGTCATCCCTTGACTCACCGATTCTCGACTCAACCAGGGAATATCGGGACTCTTCGACAAGACTCGCCGAGTCCAAGACTATCATCAACCTACTCGCCGAGTTGTTCATACAACGCGCCGAGTTCCAGGCCATCTTCATCCAACTCGTCGAGTACACCCATGTGACTCGCCGAGTACCACCGGTCTGAATCCATTCAGAAGCATTCCAGGCCATGCAATTGCTCCAAAACATAGATCTAGCCTCCTACCACTCATCCATCACGTAAAGTGGCAAACTTTACGTGAATCCAAAGAGATCTAGGCCATTTGCACATTGGGCTAGGGTTTGGGACATGAAAGCTTCACTAAACACTCCAACACAGGGACTTTCATGCTCTCTGATTCTTCTCCCTTCCAGATCTGAGGTAGCAACCTCAGATCTAACCTCTAGACTTCCCATTACATCCATAGACAAGTTCCCACAAACCCCAAAATGAAGAAACACATAATAACAGCCCAAGAACGAGATATTACCTCCAAGAGATGCCCCAACTGCAATGTAATTCGAATCCAAGCAAAGCCCCTTGCTCCAAGCCTTCAATCTCCCAAAATTCCTTCAACAATTACTTCTCCAAGCTCCAATCCACTCAACAATGGTGCTTCTCCGCGATTTAGGGTTTTCTGGGGCTCAAGGGGTGATAAGGAGGCTGGGAGGAAAACATAATGTTCTTTATATAGGGCTCAACCCCGAGAATTAGGGTTTTCTCCAATCAGCGCCTACTCGCCGAGTCCTCCTCACTGACTCACCGAGTCGGCTACTTAGCACGCGACCCAGTCGCGACTCTACTCGCCGAGTCCATCCATGGACTCGCCGAGTCACTCTTTCACAACTTACTCTTTTAGCCCTTCATCTCTACTCTTGATATTTCGGGATGTTACAATTTGTATTTCATAACTCAGTATCAATGATTTTCGATATTACAGAACTCTTTATCAAAGGAAATGAATTGTTTATCACAAGATTATATACCGGTTTTCCTTTCAAACATGCATGAACTCACCAGCTTTATGCTAATATTTTAAAACTATTTGTATTCTCAGGTCCTCATTAGACAGGTACCCCGCGATCTTTTGGAGAAGACGAAGCATTTTAGTAGTCTTGTCTTTACTTTTATTCATTTTGGATGTACATATCTATAATCATGTATAACCTTACTTTCAAACAAATGTAATTACTTTTATGTAATGTAATGGTTGTGTTTACTAACCTTACTATGTACATTGGTTGTGATACTACGCATGACGTCACCTCCGCCTCGAAACGTTTCTGCCTTCGGTTTCGGGGTGTGACAACTTATTTTGTGGAACTCAAGAATCAAACAATGCTCATCAAATTTTCTCTTAAATTGCATAGACTTCTATTTTCGAACTCATGAATTAAAAGATGCTCATCAAAGCTTTGCTAAATTGCATAGATTTTTATTGTGGAACTCAAGTAATAAACAATGCTCATCAAAGCATTGCTAAACTGTATAGACTTCTAGTGTGGAACCTAAGAATGAAACAATGCTCATGAAAGCTTCGCTAAATTGCATAGACTTCTATTTTGTAACTCAAGAATCAAACAATGCTCATCAAAGCTTTGCTTAAATTGCATAGACTTCTACTGTGGAAATCAAGAATTAAACGATGCTCATCAAAGCTTTGCTAAATCGCGTAGACTTCTAATATGGAACTCAAGAATGAAACAATGCTCGTCAAGGCTTTGCTTAAACTGCATAGACTTCTATTGTGGAAGTCAAGAATAAAGAAATGCTCATCAAATCTTTGCTAAATTGCGAAGACTGCTTCTATTGTGGAACTCAAGAACTAAACAATGCTCATCAAAGCTTTGCTAAATTGCATAGAGTTCTAATGTGGATCTCAAGAAAAAAACAATTCTCATCAAAGCACTGCTTGAATTGCATAGACTTCTATTGTGGAACTCAAGAATTTTACAATGCTCATCAAAGCTTTGCTAAATTGCGAAGACGACATCTGTTGTGGAACTCAAGAATTTAACAATGATCATCAAAACTTTGCTAAATTTCGTAGACTTCTAATTTTGAACTCTAGAATGGAACAATGCTCATCAAAGCTTTGCTTAAATTGCATACACTTGTCACACCCCGAAACCGTAGGCGGAAATGTTCCGGGGCGGAGGTGACTTCATGTAGTATCGCAACCAATGTACATAGTAAGCGTAGTAAACACAACCATTACATTACATAGAAGTATTTAAATTTGTTTGAAAATAAAGTGTTACAAGTGTTATACATATGTATCATATGAACGTTAAGACGAGTCTTTTATATGCTCCGTCTTCTCCAAAAGGTCGCAGGGTACCTGTCTAATGTGGACCTGAGAATACAAGCAGTTTGAAAATCAACATAAAGCTAGTGAGTTCATAAGCTGTTTGTTTATGTAAAAAGAACATGTTTCCTTTGTTTTTCTGAAAAGTTGTTATCCAAGAAAATCCCATATTTTCTAATAAAGACAGTTTAGTTAAAACTTTTGAATTCCGTTTGGTATAGATAGTTTAATATGTAAAACTATAGATTGAAAACCCTGGATTACCATCCAGTACAATAGTAGGTAGATTTAATATATAAATCTATAGATTAAAGGAAGATATAAAATCCGTGAACAAACTTTTATATTTTAATACATATTATGAGTCGTATAACCATGCTAATATGACCCGAGACCTCCTTGACGTTCTTCAGGCGTCAGACAATATCCAGAGTTTGTCACCCCAGGCGTGCCCGCCTAACTGACATGGTGGAATGGCCATGTCTAATCACTCTCCTTGGTAACAGCCAATGACATGGGCTGCGACACATTGAAAGACCTTCTGACAAGGGAGTACTGCCCTAGGGGCGAAGTTCAGAAACTTGAGGAGGAACTCTGGAACCTCAAGATGAAAGGGACCGACGTGGTGGCCTATACGGCCAAGTTCTGCAACCTGGTAACTATGTGTCCTAACATGATCCCCACTGAGGGCAAGAAGATTGAACGATACATCTGGGGTTTAGTACCTCCGTATCGAGGGAACGTTTTAGCATCACGCCCAACGACCTTTGACAACGCCAAGGAATTGACCCAAAGGTTGATTGATCATGAAGCTCCTTCCACTCCATCAACGACGACGGCGATTGCTACCGCACCAATCAAGACATCCGACAACAAAAGGAAACGGTGGGACCGGAAGAAGGGCAAATCAACCCAATCCTCTTCAAAGAACCAACAAGTGGTAGCTGTCCATGCTGCCACTAATCCTGCTGCCCCTGTACCAACCAAAACATATGCAGGGAACCTACCCAAGTGCACCAAGTGCCCTTTTTCATCATAACGACCCCTACCGTGAATGCACTTCACTAACTGCGACCGGAAGGGCCATACCTTCCGGTTTTGCAAGTCTTAACCCAAACCCATTTCTCAGGTCCCCAGCATGGGAGTAAACCAGGCCTGCTATGGCTTTGGCGAAGTAGGTCATTTCAAAAGAAACTGTCCAAAAGCTGGGAATACTGGAGGAACAGGAAGACTACTTGCTATTGGCCACAATGAAGCAGTAGCAGACCCCACAATAGTCACGGGTAAATTCCTTCTTCATAACTCTTATGCTTGTATCCTATTCGATAGTGGAGCAGAAAGAAGCTTCGTAAATCAAAACTTTAAACACCTACTTAAACAATCCCCGCAACCGTTAAAAGAAACCTTCGTCGTAGAAATGGCTAACAGGAAGACAAAGAGTTCTAATGAGATCTACATGGGTTGCACCCTCACGCTAGATAATCACTTATTCCCAATCGACCTCATACCAGTATCGATCAAAACTTTTTATGTCATCGTGGGCATGGACTGGTTGAGTCTCCATCATGCCGATATCCGGTGTTTCGACAAAGCCATCCGTCTAAATCTATCGAATAACGAAACCTTGATGATCTACGAAGACAAAACCAATACGAGCCTTCGAATCATCTCAAGTATCCAAGCCCAAAAGTACTTGTGTAAGGAATATCATGCATTCCTTGCACATGTCGTCGATACGAGCCGGAAAACGAAAGATCTAAAAGACTTCCCCGTAGTATGCGACTTCCCCGACATCTTTCCAGAAGAACTGCCAGGTTTACCTCCCCAACGTTAGGTAGAATTCAGGATCGACTTAATTCTAGGAGCT
This sequence comes from Lactuca sativa, assembly GCF_002870075.4. Lineage (NCBI taxonomy): Eukaryota > Viridiplantae > Streptophyta > Magnoliopsida > Asterales > Asteraceae > Lactuca > Lactuca sativa. Next base: position 81,661 of record NW_026440194.1, on the reverse strand, counting down.
ACCCCGTGGCCAAATCGCCCTATCGTTTAGCGCCTGCTGAGATGCAAGAACTGTCCGGTCAACTTAACGAACTGCTCAACAAGGGCTTTATAAGACCAAGCTTCTCACCCTGGGGAGCACTGGTCTTGTTCATAAGGAAGAAAGACGGGTTGTTCCGTATGTACATCGATTACAGAGAACTCAACAAGCTAACGGTCAAGAATCGTTACCCTCTTCCTCGTATAGACGATTTATTTGACCAACTACAAGGGGAGAGTTACTTCTCCAAGATTGATCTGAGGTCCGGGTATCATCAGTTACGAGTGCTTGAGGAGGACATCCCAAAAACAGCCTTCTGAACTCGTTGCAGACACTTCGAATTCGTAGTGATGCCCTTCGGACTAACCAACGCACCTGCAGTATTCATGGACTTAATGAATAGGGTGTGCCGTCCTTACTTAGATCAATCCGTCATCATCTTCATTGATGACATACTCGTCTACTCTGTGTAACAGCCCGGATTGCCAGGTATCTTTATTGTTTTGATTTTTAGTGTTTTGAGAGGGGACTCGGCGAGTTGGAGCCCAGACTCGCCGAGTAGGGTCGCGATTCTGGACGTGGGATTCGTCTGGACTCGACGAGTCCAGGATATGGACTCGGCGAGTCCGTGCTGTTTAATGAAACCCTGATTTCTCGGGTTTGGGACCTATTTAAAGGGCCTTATGGCCGTCATTTGCACCCAACAGTCCATAGAGAGAAACCCTAGAGTGCTTTAGCGATTTGAGAGAGAAAGGAAGCATTTCTTGACCTTTGTGTGTTGTTTAGCTAAGAAGAAGAAGGTTCTAGCCAAGAGGAGGCAAAGGAGATTGCTAATCTGTGGATTTGGAGCTTAGATCTTCGATCTAGAGGTATGATTTCGGCTCATCTTCTGTTTTGTGAAGTATATTTGGTTTTAGGGTTTCTTGTGATCCTTGTTGGGTTGATTGGATGGCCAAATAGTCCCTTGCTAGTGAAAAGGCCTTGGATCTGGATCCATAGAGGTCCAGAGAGCCTTATTCATCAAGCTTTATGGAGAACAATGGAGGTTACGACCTTGAGTAGTGATATTTGTGGGTAATCCTTCATATATGGTCATATAGAGGTTGTTTGTGCACCAAGTCTAGGGCTTTACGTGGTGATTCAGTCTAGGAAGGCCAGATCTATGAATTGTTGGAACAGATCTGACCTTAGAAGCAAGTTTGAGTGATTTCATGGCATGGACTCGCCGAGTCCGATGAGCAGACTCGGCGAGTAGCTTGAAGATTGCCTTGGATCGGCCAGTGAGTTATGCAGTCGAGTCACGGGTTGACTCAGTGAGTCGGGACGAGTTAGGGAGGGTCGACAGGTGGATTGAGTCGAGCTGGGACTCGCCGAGTTGTTCTTGAGACTCGGCGAGTTGAGTCGGGGTGGCCCCGCGACTCTCCCAGGTGGAACTCGTCGAGTCAGGGGAAGCACTCGACGAGTAAGAAGGGAATCCTAGGGAGTTGGCGAATACGTCTAGACTCGCCGAGTCGCCCTTGTGCACTCGCCGAGTCCGGTCAAGTTGACCGTTGACCGTTGACCAGAGTTGACCTATGTTTGACTTCTTAGGGATAGTCAAACTTAGAAGATAAAAGTGTTAACAAGAGATGTATGATGTTATAGGGAGATTGTAGCTCAGCGGATCGAGCACGAGTGACTTCGGGATTTGCTAGCTATCGATATTCACGAGGTGAGTCTTCTCACTATACTGTACCTGGAAGGGTTTGACTGTGTGACCGGAAGGTCGGATATGATATGAGACATATGTGTTATGTGTGAAAGGTTAATTGTTATATGTGCTATGTATGATTTATGTGGGCCGGAAGGCGAATATGTTATGGGCCGGAAGGCGTTGCAATGTGGACCGTAAGGTTGGCGTGGGTAGGACCGGAAGGTTTACCCAGCAGGGACGGAAGTCCCCTGGGACACATGGACCGGAAGGTCCGGGCCTGGAAAGGCATATGTGCGTAAGTTGTACTTTGGGGAACTCACTAAGCAATTATGCTTACAGTTGTTGTGTATGTGTTTCAGGTACTAGCGAGGACCGTGGGACGGCGCCGGCGTGATCTGTACACACTGATAGATGATTTATGATCTTGGGATTTATAAGATTTGTATTATGATATGACACGTGGGATGTTTATGCCTTATTTTGGATGAAAACACTTTATTTTGAAATGAAAAAGTTGTTTGAAAATTTACGTTGTTACACTCTCGAAGTAAGGAAGAGCATAGCGATCATCTACAACAAGTCCTGGAAACTCTACGATCGGAGAAGCTATACGCGAAGTTCTCTAAGTGCGAATTTTGGATCCGAAGAGTCGAATTCTTAGAACACGTGGTTAGCAAAGAAGGAATCCACGTGGACCCATCCATGATTAAAGCTATTAAGAACTGGTCAGCACCGAAGACACCAACAGAAATTCGTCAATTTCTAGGCCCCGGTGGCTACTACCGCAGATTCATTCAGAACTTCTCTCGGATCGCAAAACCCCTTATAGCATTGACCCATAAATGCGTAGCCTTTGACTGGGGAGAGAAACAAGAGAAGGCATTCCAAACCCTGAAACGAGCCTTATGCACTGCACCGATACTATCTCACACCCTGAAACCGAAGGTGGAAACGTTCCGGGGCGGAGGACATCATGTATATCGCATCCAATGTACATAGTAAGCATAGTAAACACAAAACATTACATTACATAGAATTATTACATTTGTTTGAAATCAAAGTGTTACAAGAATTATACATATATATCATATGAACAAAAGTAAAGACGAGTCTTCTATACGCTCCGTCTTCGCCAAAAGGATCGCTAGGTACCTGTCTAATGCGGACATGAGAATACAAGCAGTTTGAAAATCAACATAAAGCTGGTGAGTTCATAAGCGGTTCATTTTTGAAAAAGAATGAGTTTCCTTTGGTTTTTCTGAAAAAGTTGATATCCAAGAAAATCCCATGTTTTCTTATAAAAACAATTTAGTTATCATTCGTTACACAATTTGATTATGAGTAGTTATGTTATCCCAGGAAAATCCCTTATTTTCCTAATAGTTTAGTTATCTATTCGTTACATAATTTGATTACGAGCCATTATGTTATTCCAGGAAAGTCCCTTATTTTCCTAATAGTTTAGTTATCTATTCGTTACACAATGTACTAATATTTACCATACTTGTAGTATTAGTTAGGTATTCTGAAATCTTAGTAATCCTACACACGAATGTCAAATATCTACCATACTTAGCCGTATTTTCGAATATTTGGATACACTCAGAAACGTACATTGACTGTATATTCAATGTTCTGGTGACTTCCAAAAGTGTACTTTAGACGTATTTCCGAAGCTTTGTCGACATCCAAAGGATACGTTTTCAAAACTCTGTCGATGTCCAAAGGCGTACTTTTGTATTCGTTTTATTCGTATTCGTTTTATTCCTAGCTGTACTTTCGTATTCATTCTATTACTTTCAAGGGCGTATCTTATGAGCATTAATCCTAATTTATGATTAGTATGAATCTTTCATAATATTTTAAGATGAAACATAGATTATAACATTTTATAAAGAAATCTACTACTAGTCTAAAGGCTAACTCTGCAATTCGAACTATTGGTTAACACGGTTTTCGATATTATAAACATACAAAATATGAACATTTGAACTGAAATAAAAGGTTTGAGTACAAGATTTCCTTGTACTTTTGCTTGTATTCCCCCTGGCAACATTTGAAAAACACGGATAAAAGAGTAGGGGTATTAACTCACCGGTTTAGAAGCGTGTCGGTTTGGGTGCTAAACGTCAGTTCGAGGCTTGAACGCGTGTGAGGTTCCTATGTAATATGAGAAGATACACATTTGTATCTAATTAGGCTTTGAACTACTAATTAGTTGAGGATATACAATTCAAGTTGCGAAAACACTTCATTTCAAGTGTTTGGAGTAACCCGGGTGACATCTATGGACGTATATGGCTTGGATATGGAGTTTACTCTTCAAGAGTAAACTCCCAAGAGTGTTTACTGCCCTAATGACCCACTCCCCACGAGTTTACGGCCATAAACTCATGGTGGGGTGTTCTAGGCTGCTAAATGGCCTTATAACATTTGAGGGGTGATGCTAGGTTTGGTTCTAGGGCATTGGAAAGTAATTTGGACATTCTAAGGACCATTTGAGGAATTTACGGCAGTAAACTAGGATTTTACAGCCATAAACTCTTATGTACCCATTCTTATTGTGCTTTGGTTGTCCTAAGTCAATCACAAGTGATTCTAAGTCATTTTACAAGCCATGGGGTGAATTTAGGGCACCATTTGACCCTTTTATAGGAGTTTACGGCCCAAGAACCCATCCTTGGGGGGTTTACGGCCGTAAGCTCCTATAGGAGTGGTTTTCATCATGTTTAAGGCTCTTAATTCGTTTTTGGTTGCTTCTAGATATTAGTTCAAGGCTTAGGAGGTGTGTAAATGGCATTTTAACACCTTAAAAGGAGTTTACTACCCATGAAAGGGTGTTTACGGCCCAAGTATGTTTTTGGGCAGTAAAATCATGTTTAATCCCTAAATGACGAGTTCAAGGTGTTCCAAGTCCATTCCAATAAGTCCTTAAGCCATATCTAAGCTCTAAAGGTGGTTTGGAAGGGTTTTAAGGCTCAAAAACCCCATTTGCATGTGTTCACGGCCTAAGGCTGTTCCAGGGCCGTAAACACAGGTTTATGGTCCTATTCCATGATTTGAACATGAAATTGAAGGCTAAAGATGTTATACTATGAGTTAAGGTAGTTACCTTGATGATTTGGAGCTTTAATTTGATGATTTTAGACCTAGAGCTTGGATTGGAGGAGAGAGAGTAGAGAGAGTGGAAAAGCCTTCAAATGAGGCTCATTCCACTTTATATATGGTTAAAGTTTGGGACACGGTGGAATTCTACCCGATACTGATGTTAAGCGAGGCTTTTGGTCGTACCCGATTTAATTGTTTATAACCCGACGGAATAAAACTAAAATTTTTCCAAATAATAATTTGGGACGTTTTCATGAGTTTCTAACGTGTTTGGATACCAATTAAGTCATAATGGAAGTCTAAAAAATATTGACTTAATTTAAAAACTTAAACGGAAACAATTCGAAAAAGACGAATTTTATGGACGGAAACGGGTGACGACGATGGAGCAAACTTCGGGTTGTCACATTATCCCCCCGTTAGAGGGAATTTCATCCTGAAATTCAAACTTTAGATACGACTCAAGGATTTGGAAAGAGATACGGATACTTCTGTTTCATCAGGTGTTCACGCTCCCAAGTGAATTCGGATCCTTCACTTATCGGGATACGGCTTTGTTTCGTATGTTTAAATCTCTTGATCTAAGATTTCGATTGGTTCTTCCATGGGGTTCAGAATTTCGTTGATTTCGGTCTTATCAAAGGGATTACTAGGGTTTTGTCGAATAGGCACTTCTTATGGATAGAGACGTGGAATACCGGATGGATGCTTGTAGGTTCTGAGGGTAATCGGAGTTTCGTAGGCTACATGATCGATCCTAATGAGGATTTCGAAAGGTCCTACATTCATCGGGTTAAGTTTTACGCGCTTAAAAATGTATCATACCTTCTTCGCTTACTACGTGACCAAAGAAAATGGTTAGACCAAAGGGCATTCTTACATCCTCATAGTGACCTTATTGAATCCTGAATGTTGTTTTGGAACATCGTTCTCGTGAACTCGAAGCTGACTGGGTAACTTCTGCATTTTCGCTGGAGCCAATCGATGCGGAGATTTGGCTATAGGGTTTGCTCCGGGAATTGGGTCGATGCAAAACTCTACTTGGCGTCCGAAGGGAATTCCCGTGAGCTCTTTGGAAAAGACATCAGGAAAAATTGCAGACTTCGAGGATGCTCTTGAGGTCTTTAACTTCCTGTTTCTCGTTGATCACATAGGCTGGGAACTAAGTTTATCGCTAATGCTCTCTTTCTCACCGTTATCTATCTCGACGGTAAACGTTTCGGTTACTAGTTGAGGACTATGTTTATGAAGATGTTCGAATGAATAGCTAACAGATTATCTTTCAGTACTAGAATTAAAAAGGATTGCAAGCATAAGGGTTGTCGAAGAGGAATATACATGTGGCAACGATGGGATCGGCGGCTGCCTCATCTTGTCCCATAGCTAGGACTCTCCCGGTGTTGCAAGTTGTTGCTGTCTTGGGGTAGTTTCTCTTATAATGCCCGACTTCGTCGCAACCATAGCAGGCCTGACTGATGCCCGCTCCGGAAGCTTGATTGGTTGGTGTTTTGCAGCTTCGTGCAAGGCGACCCTCTTGGCAACAGTTTGTGCAAAATTTCTCACGACAGGGACCGAGGATGCGGTGGTGGTAACTGCATCGGTTACACCACGGGAGAGTACCGGCATATCCGGTGATAGGTGCTTGGGCTGAGGAACCGACGACAGAAACAGCAGCAGGGGTAGTGGCAGTGTGGACTGCCACTATCTGTTGTTTCTTCGAGGACTCCTGTGAAGGCTAACTTTTCTTCTTTGTCTTCCAAAACTTTCTTTTCTCACCACTTTTCTCTGTCGGCTCAGGAGTGGTGGCTGCTTCCTCTATGTCCTCACTATGGTCGATCAGGATTTGCGCTAAGCATTTGGCGCTGTCGTATGTATCCGGCTTTGTTGTTAAAATGTTCCCTTTGGTCGGCTGGGTCAACCCCCAGATGAACCTCTCAATCTTCTTACTCTCCGGGGTAACCATCCCCGGACAAAGAAGCGCCAAGTCGTCAAACCTTGAAGTGTAAGCGGCGATATCGGAACCTTTCATCTTCAGGTTCCAGAGTTCATGCTCCAGCTTCTGCATTTCGCCCCGAGGGCAATACTCCGCGAGCAGAAGTTCCTTCATGACTTCCCAACCCATAGCATTGGCTACAGGTAGGATTACAGATTTGACTCGGCCATTCCACCAAGTCAGAGCTTTATCGGTGAATGTGCAGGCGGAGAATTTCACCTTGTCGGATTCTGAACAAGCACAAATCTCGAAGATAGATTCGATTTTCTCTAACCACCGAGTTAGGGCAATGACACCTCCTGTTCCATCGAAGAATGTGGGTTTCGCGTTCATAAAGTCCTTATAGAAACACTCCTTCCGGTGTCCCTGACTACCTTCCTGGTTTTAGGGCTGGGGACCACCTCCTTTCCCACCTAAACCACTGAGGTTCATTTGCGATAGGGTAGCAGCCACAACAGCATTGACAGCTGCTTGAAACATGACGTGATCAAATTGGGGAGGAGGTGGTGGCGGAGGAGGAGGAGGATTGTTGTTCTTTGAGCTGGGTCTTTTCCTCGAAGGCATCTTGATCTAAAATAGCCAGGAAGAGAGGATCATAATTCCTCTGAATTGAATCAAGAGATATGGAACAGGGGATATCTCATTAAGACAGATATAGAATTCTATTAAACGATAGGGCAGGAAAGGCTTATCAAAGCAGATAAACTATCGCTATAGGAATGATTGAGGAGCAATGTTGGAATGAGGATTTCTATAACGGATTTGGCTCGAGAAATACTCCCATAGTATTTCATGATTCGCTGTGACGACGGCTCGCTATTTGGGTATTGGGTAAGTTTTAGGCATGTTGAACACTACAGTCACTCTCAAGCTCATGTTGGCCGTGTCTCGAATGAATATAGTTAATGAGGCTATATTGACCCTAGACACGACTACATAATTGCTCAGGTTTAACCGCAGCATCCAACACCCATTTACTTATGTTTTGTTCTGCTCGTAGTTACGAATTTCGACGGTTAGGTATACTTGTATACTTTTGAAAATACTTATATTTTAAAGTTTACTTTTAGTTCAGAGCACTTAGGCCCCTTAGTGTTTATAGTCTTATACCATGTAAGGTTTGGTATACTAGTTCACTATAAACAAGGGCTTCTTTACCAATCTCTCACACCCCGAAACCGAAGGCGGAAACGTTCTGGGGCGAAGGACATCATGTATATCGCAACCAATGTACATAGTAAGCGTAGTAAACACAAAACATTACATTACATAGAATTATTACATTTGTTTGAAATCAAGGTGTTACAAGATCTATACATATATATCATATGAACAAAAGTTAAGACGAGTCTTCTGTACGCTCCGTCTTCGCCAAAAGGATCGTTGGGTACCTGTCTAATGCGGACCTGGGAATACAAGCAGTTTGAAAATTAGCATAAAGCTGGTGAGTTCATAAGCGGTTCATTTTTGAAAAATAATGAGTTTCCTTTGGTTTTTCTGAAAAAGTTGATATCCAGGAAAATCCCATATTTTCTTATATAAACAGTTTAGTTATCATTCGTTACACAATTTGATTATTAGTAGTTATGTTATCCCAGTAAAATCCCTTATTTTCCCAATAGTTTAGTTATCTATTCGTTACATAATTCGATTACGAGCCATTATGTTGTTCCAGGAAAATCCCTTATTTTCCTAATAGTTTAGTTATCTATTCGTTACACAATGTACTAATATTTACCATACTTGTAGTATTAGTTAGGTATTCTCATATCTTAGTTATCCTACACATGAATGTCAAATATCTACCATACTTAGCCGTATTTTCAAATATTTGGATACACTCAGAAACGTACATTGACTGTATATTCAATGTTCTGGTGACTTCCAAAAGCGTACTTTAGACGTATTTCCGAAGCTCTGTCGACATCCAAAGGCATATGTTTTCGAAACTCTGTCGATGTCCAAAGGCGTACTTTTGTATTCGTTTTATTCGTATTCATTTTATTCGTATTCGTTTTATTCCTAGCTATACTTTCGTATTCGTTCTGATACTTTCGTATTCGTTCTATTACTTTCGAGGGCATATCTTATTAGCATTAATTCTAATTTATGATTAGTATGAATCTTTCGTAAGATTATAAAATGAAACATAGATTATAACATTTTATAAAGAAATCTACTACTAGTCTGAAGGCTAACTCTGCAATTCGAACTATTGGTTAATACGGTTTTCGATATTAAAAACATACAGAATATGAATATTTGAACTGAAATAAAAAGTTTGAGTACAAGATTTCCTTGTACTTTTGCTTGTGTTCCCCCAGAAAAACATTTGAAAAACACGGATAAAAGAGTAGGGGTATGAACTCACCGGTTAAGAAGCGTGTCGGTTTGGGTGCTAAACGTCAGTTCGAGGCTTGAACGTGTGTGAGGTTCCTATGTAATATGAAAAGATACACATTTGTATCTAATTAGGCTTTGACCTACTTATTAGTTGAGGATATACACTTCTAGTTGCGAAAACACTTCATTTCAAGTGTTTGGAGTAACCCGGGTGATATCTATGGACGTATATGGCTTGGATATGGAAAGAGTAAACTCCCAAGAGTGTTTACAGCCCTAATGACCCACTCCCCCATGGTGGGGTGTTCTAGGGTGCTAAATGGCCTTATAACATTTGAGGGGTGATGCTAGGTTTGGTTCTAGGGCATTGGAAAGTAATTTGGACATTCTAAGGACCATTTGAGGAGTTTACGGCAGTAAACTAGGATTTTACGGCCGTAAACTCTTATGTACCCATTCTTATTGTGCTTTGGTTGTCCTAAGTCAATCACAAGTGATTGTAAGTCATTTTACAAGCCATGGGGTGAATTTAGGGCACTATTTGACCCTTTTATAGGAGTTTACGTCCCAGGAACCCATCCTTGGGGGGTTTACGGCTGTAAGCTCCTATAAGAGTGGTTTTCATCATGTTTAAGGCTCCTATTTCGTTTGTGGTTGCTTCTAGATATTAGTTCAAGGGTTAGGAGGCGTGTAAGTGGCATTTTAACACCTTAAAAGGAGTTTACTACCCATGAAAGGGTGTTTACGGCCCAAGCATGTTTTTGGGCAGTAAAATCATGTTTAATCCCTAAATGACGAGTTCAAGGTGTTCCAAGTCCATTCCAATAAGTCCTTAAGCCATATCTAAGCTCTAAAGGTCGTTTGTCGTTTGGAAGGGTTTTAAGGCTCAAAAACCCCATTTGTATGTGTTCACGGCCTAAGGCTATTCCAGGGCCGTAAACACATGTTTATGGTCCTATTCCATTATTTGAACACGAAATTGAAGGCTAAAGATGTTATACTATGAGTTAGGGTAGTTACCTTGATGATTTGGAGCATTAATTTGATGATTTTGGACCTAGAGCTTGGATTGGAGGAGAGGGAGTAGAGAGAGAGAGTGGAAAAGGCTTCAAATGAGGCTCATTGGACTTTATATATGGTCAAAGTTTGGGACACGGTGGAATTCTACCCGATACTGATGTTAAGCGAGGCTTTTGGTCGTACCCGATTTAATTGTTTATAACCCGACGGAATAAAACTAAAATTTTTCCAAATAATAATTTGGGGCGTTTTCATGAGTTTCTAACGTGTTTGGATACCAATTAAGTCTTAATGGAAGTCTCAAAAATAATGACTTAATTTAAAAACTTAAACGCAAACAATTCAAAAAAGATGAATTTTATGGACGGAAACGGGTTACGATGATGGAGCAAACTTCGGGTTGTCACATTATCCCCCCGTTAGAGGGAATTTCGTCCCAAAATTCAAACTTTAGATACGACTCAAGGATTTGGAAAGAGATACGGATACTTCTGTTTCATTGGGTCTTCACGCTCCCATGTGAATTCGGATCCTTCACTTATCGGGATACGGCTTTGTTTCGTACGTTTAAATCTCTTGATCTATGATTTCGATTGGACCATGGGGTTCAGAATTTCGTTGATTTCGGTCTTATCAAAAGGATTACTAGGGTTTTGTCGAATATGCACTTTTTATGGACAGAGACGTGGAATACCGGATGGATGCTTCTAAGTTCTGAGGGTAATCGGAGTTTTGTAGGCTACAGGATCGATCCTAATGAGGATTTCGAAAGGTCCTATGTTCCTCGGGTTAAGTTTTACGCGCTTCAAAATGTATCATACCTTCTTCGCTTACTACGTGACCAAAGAAGATGGTTAGACCAAAGGGCATCACTACATCCTCGTAGTGACCTTATCGAATCCTGAATGTTGTTTTGGAACATCATTCTCGTGAACTCGAAGCTGACTGGGTAACTTCTGCATTTCTGCTGGAGCCTATCGATGCGTAGATTTGGCTATAGGGTTTGCTCCGGGATTTGGGTCGATGAAAAACTCTACTTGGCGTCCGAAGGGAATTCCCGTGAGCTGTTCGGAAAACATCATCAGGAAAAATTGCAGACTTCAAGGATGCTCTCGAGGTCTTTAACTTCCTGTTTCTCGTTGATCACATAGGCTGGGAACTAAGTTTATCGCTAATGCTCTCTTTCTCACCGTTAGCTATCTCGACGACAAACGTTTCAGTTACTAGTTGAGGACTATGTTTATGAAGATGATTTCTAACAGATTATCTTTCAGTACTAGAAATGAAAAGGATTGCAAGCAAAAGGGTTGTCAAACAGGAATATACATGTGGCAACGGTGGGATCGGCGGCTGCCTCATCTTGTCCCATAGCTAGGACTCTCCCGGTGTTGCCAGTTGTTGCTGCCTTGGGGCAGTTTCTCTTATAATGCCCGACTTCGCTGCAACCAAAGCAGGCCTGACTGATGCCCGCTCCGAAAGCTTGATTGGTTGGTGTTTTGCAGCTTTGTGCAAGGTGACCCTCTTGGCCACAATTTTTGCAAAATTTCTCAAGACAGGGACCGGGGATGCGGTGGTGGTAACTGCATCGGTTACATCACGGGAGAATACCGGCATATCCGGTGATAGGTGCTTGGGCTGAGGAACCGACGATAGAAACAGCAGTAGGGGTAGTGGCAGCGTGGACTGCCACTATCTGCTGTTTCTTCGAGGACTCCTGTGAAGGCTGACTTTTCTTCTTCGTCTTCCAAAACTTTCTTTTCTCACCACTTTTCTCTGTCGGATCAGGAGTGGTGGCTGCTTCCTCTATGTCCTCACTATGGTCGATCAGGATTTGCTCTAAGCATTTGGCGCTGTCGTATGTATCCGGCTTTGTAGCTAAAATGTTCCCTTTGGTCGGTTGGGTCAACCCCCAGATGCACCTCTCAATCTTCTTACTCTCCGGGGTAACCATCCCCGGACAAAGAAGCGCCAAGTCGTCAAACCTTGAAGTGTAAGCGGCGATATCGGAACCTTTCATCTTCAGGTTCCAAAGTTCATGCTCCAGCTTTTGCATTTCGCCCCGAGGGCAGTACTCCGCGAGCAGAAGTTCCTTCATGACTTCCCAACCCATAACATTGGCTATAGGTAGGGTTAGAGATTTGAATCAGCTGTTCCACCAAGTCAAAGCTTATCGATGAACGTGCAGGCGGCGAATTTCACCTTGTCGGATTCTGAACAAGCACAGATCTCGAAGATAGATTCGATTTTCTCTAACCACCGAGTTAGGGCAATGACACCTCCTGTGCCATCAAAGAATGTGGGTTTCGCGTTCATAAAGTCCTTATAGGAACACTCCTTCCGGTGTCCCTGGCTACCTTCCTGGTTTTGGGGCTGGGGACCACCTCCTTGCCCACCTAAACCACTGAGGTTCATTTGCGATAGGGTAGCAGCCACATCAGCATTGACAGCTGCTTGAAACGTGACACGATCAAATTGAGGAGGTGGTGGTGGCGGAGGAGGATTGTTGTTCTTTGAGCTGGGTCTTTTCCTCGGAGGCATCATGATCTAAATTAGCTAGGAAGAGAGGATCATAAGTCCTCTGAATTGAATCAAGAGATATGGAACAGGGGATATCTCATTAAGACAGATATAGAATTCTATTAAACGATAGAGCAGGAAAGAATTATCAAAGCAGATAAACTATCGCTATAGGAATGATTGAGGAGCAATGCTGGATTGAGGATTTCTATAACGGATTTGGCTCGAGAAATACTTCCATAGTATTTCATGATTCGCTGTGACGATGGCTCGTTATTTGGGTATTGGGTAAGTTTTAGGCATGCTGAACACTACAGTCACTCCCAAGCACATGTTGGCCGTGTCTCGAATGAATATAGTTGATCAGACTATATTGACCCTAGACACGACTACATAACTGCTCAGGCTTAACCGCAACATCCCACACCAATTTACTTATGTTTTGTTCTGCTCATAGTTACGGATTTCGACGGTTAGGTATACTTGTATACTTTTGAAAATACTTATATTTTAAAGTATGCTTCTAGTTCAGAGCACTTAAGCCCCTTAGTGTTTATAATCTTATACCATGTAAGGTTTGGTATACTAGTTCACTATAAACAAGGGCTCTGATACCAATCTCTCACACCTCGAAACCGCAGACGGAAACGTTCCGAGGCGGAGAACATCATGTATATCACAAACAATGTACATAGTAAGCGTAGTAAACACAAAACATTACATTACATAGAATTATTACATTTGTTTGAAATCAAGGTGTTACAAGATCTATACATATATATCATATGAACAAAAGTTAAGACGAGTCTTCTATACGCTCCGTCTTCGACAAAAAGGATCGTTGGGTACCTGTCTAATGCGGACCTGGGAATACAAGCAGTTTGAAAATTAGCATAAAGCTGGTGAGTTCATAAGCGGTTCATTTTTGAAAAATAATGAGTTTCCTTTGGTTTTTCTGAAAAAGTTGATATCCAGGAAAATCCCATATTTTCTTATATAAACAGTTTAGTTATCATTCGTTACATAATTTGATTATGAGTAGTTATGTTATCCTAGGAAAATCCCTTATTTTCCTAATAGTTTAGTTATCTATTCGTTACATAATTCGATTACGAGCGATTATGTTATTCCAGAAAAATCCCATATTTTCTTAATAGTTTAGTTATCTATTCGTTACACAATGTACTAATATTTACCATAATTGTAGTATTACTTAGGTATTCTGATATCTTAGTTATCCTACACACGAATGTCAAATATCTACTATACTTAGCCGTATTTTCAAATATTTGGATACACTCAGAAACATACATTGACTGTATATTCAATGTTCTGGTGACCTCCAAAAGCGTACTTTAGACGTATTTTCGAAGCTCTATCGACATCCAAAGTCGTATGTTTTCGAAACTCTGTCGATGTCCAAAGGCGTACTTTCGTATTCGTTTTATTCCTAGCTGTACTTTCGTATTCGTTCTATTACTTTCGAGGGCGTATCTTATTTGTATTAATCCTAATTTATGATTAGTATGAATCTTTCGTAAGATTATAAAATGAAACATAGATTATAACATTTTATAAAGAAATCTACTACTAGTCTGAAAGCTAACTCTGCAATTCGAACTATTGGTTAATACGGTTTTCGATATTAAAACATACAGAATATGAACATTTGAACTGAAATAAAAAGTTTGAGTACAATATTTCTTCTTTTGCTTGTATTCCCCTTGAAAATATTTGAAAAACATGGATAAAAGAGTAGGGGTATGAACTCACCGGTTGAGAAGCGTGTCGGTTTGGGTGCTAAACGTCAGTTCGAGGCTTGAAGGCGTGTGAGGTTCCTATGTAATATGTAAAGATACACATTTGTGTCTAATTAGGCTTTGAACTACTAATTACTTGAGGATATACACTTCTAGTTGCGAAAACACTTCATTTCAAGTGTTTGGAGTAACCCGGGTGACATCTATGGACGTATATGGCTTAGATATGGCGTTTACTCTTCAAGAGTAAACTCCCAAGAGTGTTTACGGCCCTAATGACCCACTCCCCATGAGTTGACGGCCGTAAACTCATGGTGGGGTGTTCTAGGGTGCCAAATGGCCTTATAACATTTGATGGGTGATGCTAGGTTTGGTTCTAGGGCATTGGAAAGTAATTTGGACATTCTAAGGACCATTTGAGGAGTTTACGGCAGTAAACTAGGAGTTTACGGCTGCAAACTCTTATGTACCCATTCTTATTGTGCTTTGGTGGTCCTAAGTCAATAACAAGTGATTCTAAGTCATTTTACAAGCCATGGGGTGAATTTAGGGCATCATTTGACCCTTTTATCGGAGTTTACGGCCCAGGAACCCTTCCTTGGGAGGTTTACAGCCGTAAGCTCCTATAGGAGTGGTTTTCATCATGTTTAAGGCTCCTAATTCGTTTGTGGTTGCTTCTAGATATTAGTTCAAGGCTTAGGAGGTGTGTAAATGGCATTTTAACACCTTAAAATGAGTTTACTACCCATGAAAGGGTGTTTACGGCCCCAGCATGTTCTTGGGCAGTAAACTCATGTTTAATCCCTAAATGACGAGTTCAAGGTGTTCCAAGTCCATTCCAATAAGTCCTTAATCCATATCTAAGCTCTAAAGGTGGTTTGGAAGGGTTTTAAGGCTCAAAACGCTATTTGCATGTGTTCACGGCCTAAGGCTGTTCCAGGGCAGTAAACACATGTTTATGGTCCTATTCCATGATTTGAACACGAATTTGAAGGCTAAAGATGTTATACTATGAGTTAGGGTAGTTACCTTGATGATTTGGAGCTTTAATTTGATGATTTTGGACCTAGAGCTTGGATTGGAGGAGAGAGAGTAGAGAGAGAGAGTGGAAAAGGCTTCAAATGAGGCTCATTCCACTTTATATATGGTTAAAGTTTGGGACACAGTGGAATTCTACCCGATACTGATGTTAAGCGAGGCTTTTGGTCATACCCGATTTAAGTGTTTATAACCCGACGGAATAAAACTAAAATTTTTCCAAATAATAATTTGGGGCGATTTCATGAGTTTCTAACATGTTTGGATACCAATTAAGTCATAATGGAAGTCTCAAAAATAATGACTTAATTTAAAAACTTAAACGGAAACAATTCGAAAAAGATGAATTTTATGGACGGAAACGGGTTACGACGATGGAGCAAACTTCAGGTTGTCACATACTATCCCTTCCCGAGGGGACAGATGATTTTGTGGTTTACTGCAATGCATCCAATCAGGGGCTCGACTGTGTTCTGATGCAACGAGGTATGGTTATCGCTTGCGCCTCAAGACAGTTGAAGACACATGAAATTAACTACACCACACACGACCTCGAATTAGGAGCGATTGTGTTCGCCCTAAAGATCTCCACTACCTGTACGGTACGAAGAACACGATATACACCGACCACAAAAGCCAGCAACACGTATTCAACCAGAAGGAGCTCAATATGAGGCAACGATGGTGGGTCGAGCTACTCAATGACTACGGATGTGAAATTCGTTATCATCCAGGTAAAGCCAATGTAGTAGCATCCGCCCTAATTTGGAAAGAATATTCTGGTCGAAGAGTCAAATCATTAACAATGACTGTCCATTTGCATCTATCCGCACAGATTAAGGAGGCTCAGCTCGAAGCCTTGAAACCTGAAAATGTGGCGGGAGAATCCCTGCGAGGAATGGATAAGAATTTGGAAGCTAAGAGTGACGGAGCCTTATATCTCATGGACTGAATCTGGACACTGCGACACGGTGGCTTCAGAGGCTTAGTCATGAAGGAAGCCCACAACACTCAATACTCCATTCACCCAGGTTCAGATAAGATGTACCTTGATCTCAAGAAGTTATACTGGTGGCCAAACATGAAAGCCGAGATTGCTACCTTCATGGGCAAGTGTCTGACTTGTGCCAAGGTGAAGGTTGAATATCAGAAACCCTCAGGTCTGCTCCAACAGCCCGAGATACCTGAGTGGAAATGGGAGATGATTTCTATGGATTTCATTACCACATTACCCAAATCTCCGAGTGGGTACGATACCATTTGGTTAATTGTCGATCGATTGACGAAATCCGCCCACTTCCTGCCAATCAAAGAAACTTTCAAGATGGAAAGACTCACACGAATCTACATCCAAGAGATTGTTCGACTGCATGGTGTTCCTATATCTATTATCTTCGATAGGGATAGTAGGTTCATTTCGAGATTTTGGCAATCACTGCAAAGCGCCTTAGGAACGAGGTTGGACATGAGTACAGCCTACCATCCGCAGACCGATGGACAAAGTGAGAGGACTATCCAAACTCTGGAAGATATGCTGCGAGCCTGTGTGATCGACTTTGGTAAGGCATGGGATACCCACTTACCCCTTGTCGAGTTTTCCTACAACAATAGTTACCACACGAGCGTCAAGGCAGCTCCTTTCGAAGCCCTCTACGGCCGAAAGTGCAGATCCCCTCTGTGCTGGGCTGAGGTGGGTGACACTCAGTTAGCTAAATGACGAATTCCTGACAGCACTCTCACAGGTCCAGAGATCATTCGAGAAACGACCGAGAAAATCGTTCAGATTCGTGAAAGATTGAAAGCCGCTAGAGACCGACAGAAAAGCTACGCAGACAAATGAAGAAAACCCTTGGAGTTTTAGGTGGGAGACCGAGTCCTTCTGAAAGTCTCACCCTGGAAAGGCACGATACACTTTGGGAAGTGTGGAAAGCTGAATCCAAGATACGTAGGGCCTTTCGAGATTCTCGCTAGAATCATCCCCGTAGCTTACAAACTCAATCTACCCCGTGAACTTAGTAATATTCATCCTACGTTCCACGTATTGAACCTGAAAAAGTGCCTATCCGACAAGACCCTTGTAATCCCACTCGACAAGATCGAGATCAACGAGAGCCTCAATTTCGTAGAAGAACCTGTGGAGATTATGGACCGAGAGGTCAAACGAACAAAGCAAAGCCGCATCGTAATTGTGAAGGTTCGTTGGAACGCCAAACGAGGACCGGAGTTCACTTGGGAGCGCGAGGATCAAATGAAACTTAAATATCCCCATCTTTTTACTTAGTTATTTGTACTAACTTAGCTGCTTGAACTCTAATTTCGGGACGGAATTCCCTCTAACGGGGGAAGATGTGAAAACCCGACACTTTCACACTGTAAAATCGATCCATATATCTATAATTCACTAAATTTAGCATCTTTTAGCAGAATGTTGGGTCCGCACGAGTGCTTTAGGCTTAGTATATCATAGATATGAGCCTTAAGAAGGGTTCGGAAGGGTGTTGCATCACAAAATCAAGCCAAACACACCAAGAGAGGTGTGCACGGCCGCACACTAGAGTGTACGGCCAGCCAGCCGCACACCTAACCGCAAACCCCCTCCAGCCTCACACATGACCCTATATATAGTAGAGGACCCCCCTTCCATTCTCTTTGGCTGCACCTTCTCTCTCTCTCTACTTTCTCTCTCTAGAAACATCATCCAAGAACACTTAGAAGGCCTCCAAAACATGAAGAACATCATCTTTCAGCAAGACTTGAATCTAAGCTTAAAACTCATAGTGTTCTTCGTGTTCTTCACCCCTTGAAGGAGTGCGCCCGCACACCTTCATCAGGTGGCCGCACACACTCAAAACATCCTCCAAAGTGAGGGTATGGCCTCTTTAATCGATCTAAGACTTAGTTTGACACTTGAAACCCCTCAAAATCGACACATAGGACTCAAACAAGGAGTGTATGGCCGCACACACCCTCTTTATGGCCGCACACTCTAGTGTGCAGCCTCACACACAAGTCTGGCAGCATTCCCTAGCCGCACACTCACTTTTATGGCCATACACCCACTCTAGTACCCATATTTGGCCTTAAACTTGTAAGGATCACTAAGTACTAAACATGGGACACTTAATCCTAATGAATCAAAGTCTTTAGGGTGATTTCCCATCATGTTTAGTCATGAAACACCCTAGCCCTAACTCATATACGTGTCACCATATGATTAATAGCGACCACTTGTGTTCAGAGCATCCATTGACATTCAGCACTCATATCGATCGCACACCCGAACCCTACGTTAAACGGTGAGTTCATACCCCTTAATCAACCTTTTAAATGTTTTTATACGCTTTTATGGGGGAGAATACAAGTTGAATCAAACAAGTTATGGTACTAATCATATGTGATTTATAACTTGTTACCAAAAGGATTTTCTATACTTTCAAATTACCTTGCCAACAAAATTGTTTTAAATGTTTATCAAACTCATTTTCATGTTTAATTGTTCTAAAACTATTTTTCAATGCTTTTAAACTCATTTTATTTCCAAATCATATCTACACTAATATATTTATATAAGTAAGGATTGAAGGACTTAGAACTGATAGCTCACCTTATTTCTTGTTCTTGTTTGATTGTGGACTTAGGGTATTCTGTTATCTGTCCGACTGTCGTTAAATTCTTAGTTATATATCATATATATTTGTGTTGGATATAAAAGTCTTCACTTCAGTTCAACACCTTTGTGTATCAAAGGCATTCAACCAACATCTCTATTTAACTATAATAGGTATAGTTAAGGATTACCACTCATTACTAAATGCTACTATGATACTCACTATGGTCAGTACAGTTACGAGTCTATACGTACTATACACTATACGAAGAGATACTATAAACTATACGAAGAGAACACTATATACTACATGAAGAGAATACTATACACTATACAAGAAAATATATACTAAAATAGAATGTGATGGCACTACTTCTCGATACGACACTTCGCTATGCGATCGTCGTGTAACCAGAGCCTCCTGGAGGGAGAGCGAACACTATGTGTATAGATCTATACGAGATGGACACTCCCACATCCGGACTGCTAGCTATAGTCCGAGCCGGCTAGGCCCAGGGATAACAAAACATCACTACACTACTTGTGACCTGGAGGGTCAACTGTTATACTACTGTCACTCAGCATGGTTACATACAAGTTCACATTCAGACCTTAACTAACACATTAAGAATTAAAAATAAAGCAGACTCCCCGAGGTGTATACACATTTAATACCACTTGGAGCTTGCACCTCTACTACATTCACCCGACAGTGATACTGCTAGGGTAAAACTCTATTTTTCTTAATTATTTTATATGAATGAAATATAAAACTATATTTTTACATTGCTAGTTTCATTGGAGGAAACCTGTACATTTTCAAAGAATCAAGCCGGTAAATAACCGAGTCTTAGTAGCAGACTACTTTTGCTGGAAAATATAGGATTTTCTAGGGATCGCACCATTTTTAAAACGTGATAACAATTACTGTATCACTAAATTTTTAAACACTTTTATTCAAGCAATGACACTAAATACTTATGAACTCACCAACTTTATGATGATACTCATTTTCAAAGTAACTTGTATTCTTAGGTCATCAGTAGACAGGTACAAATGCAGCTTTTTAGAAGATTGTGCATATACAAGACTCATCTTTTATTTTGATTATACTTTTGGTGTCTATCTAATTGTACAGAACACGCTTGTATTACAATTATTATAATAATGAAATGGATGTTATTGCTTGACTTTACTATTATAGTGTCACACCCCCAAACCAGAATGGCAGAAACATTCGGGGGTGGATGACTTCACGTAGTACCATAACAATTGAATATTGTAAAGAAGGTAACACAACTATCATATATATAATAAAAATGTATATTGTTGCGTTATACATATTTCCAATATGATGATGTAAATGTTTAATAATAAACGTCCTTAGTGTTCCTCCTTCAAAAGCTGATGGTTACCTGTATTACTGATTCCCTGAGAAATACAAGTGGTTTCGAAAAAGTGTCAACAATTAAGTTGGTGAGTTCATAAGTGTTTTGTATTGAAAAGTATGTCCTTTTGGTAGAAAATCGATGAACGAGGTTTTTAGAAAATCCAATATTTTCTATAACTAGTTTGAAAAGTTCCCAAAGTTGGAGTGCGTTAGTATTGTTCGTACTTGAATGATAAAGATAAACTTTGTGCTCAAAATAATGTAGAAACTGAGTGCATATATGAATCTCGTAAATCAAACTTGTTTTTATACTTTCATGTGAGTCTTATAACCATACTATTGACACGGACTGCCTGTAACAACATTCTTCAGGAGTTATAGTGTTATGACGTTTGTCACCCCAGACCTGCCGGTCTAACTGTAGCTAATAGTTTAGGTGCGGGGTTGTCAATCCCGTATAGATCTATACACAAGTATCACACTCTCCCTGTACGAGATTATGGTATATAATACAGGACTTAAAATGCATACATAAGAGTACGTTGAAGTTTTAATATCTCACATCACTTAGTATAAATAGATTTACGATAAGAAAGACTTTACTTCATTTTTGTTGAAAGCATTTCGTTTTTCAAGATATATATGTAAGAATGTATAAATAACTTGCTAACTATACCCATTATAGTTTTTCAGAAAGTATGTTCCATTTGGTGAAAATAACTTGATGATATACTAACCTTATATGTAAAGTAAGATGTTGGTATCGATAGTTAATAAGATAGAAGTTGCATTTATGTTTATAAAACGATACGTTTACTTGTATTGTACTTGTATTCCCCCCCCCCTAAAACATGAAAAGACTTGAAAAGTAGGGGTATGAACTCACTTGTTTGGTTTGAAGAGGGTGGGGCTAGAGTTGAGTAGAACTTCAACAGCGGAAAGCTGCGTCTTCGAGCTCTTTGGCGATCTCGGTAGCGTAGAACCTTCGTCGGGGACTCGGGTGCGGAAATCGAGGGCGTCGGGACAGCTTCTGGTGCTTGAAAGTATGTGGGAGTAAGTGGGAGTTTGAGAAGGTGTGCCAAAATCCGTAGCTCATGCCTTCTATTTATAGTGTTGGAAAGGCGAATACGCTGGGCGTACCACCGAAGTATGCTGGGCGTACTTCGGTTACGCTGGGTGTAACTTTGCGTCATGGCTTACAACTCGAGTCTAGCTAGGCATAGAGCTGCAACCGATGGGACTCGACCCTGCACCTGAGTACGCTGGGCGTACGCCTACATTACGCTCGGCGTAATCCTGGCTTCCATCTTCTAAATTCCGTAACTTTCGCGTACGGGCTCCGTTTTTCGCGTTCTTTATATCCACGCGTAGGTGAGATTATGCTCTACAACTTTCATTTAGACTCTGTCGGCTAGTTTTGAATTTATTTTTAATTATATGTTTTTAACAGGCCGGGACTGCTAAAGTCCGTTAAAAATTCATAGTTTCTTTATTCGACGTCGGTTTTCGTTTGTCTTTTTATCATTTTACTCCTATTGTGGAGACCTTCAACTTTCGTTTAGGTTGTGATAGCTAAATAACGCTCGATCTTAAATTCGAGTTTTTAGCCCTCTACTACTGTTACGAAACTTAGAAAATTCGTAACTTCTTTATACGAGATCCAATTTGGTCGATCTTTTTATTTACGTTTACAGTTTAACAAACTCTACAACTTTTGTTTAGATACTTAAGGCTAAAATGCATTTTATTGTAATTTCACTTTTTACGTTAAATAATGTTTTATCGGTGTGTCGTAAATATTCGAGTCGTTATAATTTCTTCAATATAACCCGGTTTCGAATGTTCTTTATGTTTTTGGAAACCTTGGCACGATATCTAACATTTGATGCATCCCAATTAGATATTTGAACACTTTATTTTTTAGGTTAATTTCGTTGATTCTAAATAGTTTTCGTTGTATTTGACTTTTGAGTGTTACATTGCTTTTGGAAAATATAGGGTTGTCACATCATCCCCCCATTAGGGGAATTTCGTCCCGAAATTTAATCTAACATAGAGTTTACATGTTAGGAAAAAGATGCGGGTACTTTTGTTTCATCTGATCCTCGCGTTCCCACGTGTATTCAGGTCCTCGCTTGGCATTCTAGCGGACCTTTACAATAGGTATGCGGCTATGTTTAGTCCTTTTTATTTCCCGATCCACGATCTCTACTGGTTCTTCTACGAATTGGAGATTCTCATTTACTGCAATTTCGTCTAGAGGGATGACGAGGGTCTCATCGGACAAGCACTTCTTTAGGTTTGATATGTGAAAGGTAGGGAGTACGTTGTGGAGCTCCTGAGGTAATCGAAGTTTGTAAGCCACTGGACTGATCCTGGCAAGGATCTCGAATGGTCCGATGTATCTTGGGTTCAGTTTCCCACGCTTTCCGAAGCGTATTAACCCCTTCCAGGGCGAGACTTTTAGTAGGACTCGATCTCCAACCTGGAATTCCAAGGGTTTCCGTCTTTTATCCGCGTAACTCTTTCGTCTGTCCCTTGATGTTGTCAGACGTTCTCGAATCTGAAGAATTATCTCCGTAGTTTCCCTTATGATTGCTGGTCCAGTGAGCGTGTTGTCTGTTGCTTGTCCTTTTGCTAGTTGAGTGTCCCCCACTTCGGCCCAGCACAGTGGTGACCTGCATTTACGGCCGTAGAGGGCTTCAAACGGGGCAGCCTTGATACTAGTGTGGTAGCTATTGTTGTACGAGAACTCGACCAAGGGTAGATGGGCATCCCATGCTTTGCCAAAATCGATTACGCAAGACCTCAACATATCCTCTAGGGTTTGTATGGTTCTCTCACTCTGGCCGTCAGTTTGTGGGTGATAAGCGGTACTCATGTCTAGTCTTGTTCCTAGAGCTTTTTGTAGTGACTGCCAGAACCTTGAGGTGAATCTACTATCTCGGTCCGAGATAATGGATATGGGCACACCATGCAGTCGTACAATTTCTCTGAGGTATGTTCTAGTTTGCTTCTCCAATTTATCCATCTCTTTGATCGGTAGGAAGTGCGCTGATTTAGTTAACCTATCGACGATTGTCATGGTTAAAGACTTCACTCTGCGGCCCGAGTATTCCTTCCGGCTGAGTGCATCGGCCACCACGTTAGCGTTTCCGGGATGATATCGAATTTCGCATTCATAATCATTTAGTAGTTCTACCCACCGTCTTTGTCTCATGTTGAGTTCTTTATGGTTGAGGATATGTTGGAGGCTTTTATGATCGGTGAAGATTGTACATTTCGTGCCGTAGAGATAGTGCCTCCATATCTTTAGAGCGAAGACGACTGCTCATAGCTCAACATCGTGCGTCGTGTAGTTTACTTTGTGTGTCTTTAGTTTCCTTGAGGCGTAGGCGATGACCTTCCCTCGTTGCATCAGGACACACCCGAGTCCTTGGTTTGATGCATCGCAATAGACTACGAAGTCCTCTGTTCCTTCTGGCAAGGTTAGTATGGGCGCACTACATAAGGCTCGCTTTAGTGTCTGAAACACGATGTCTTGTTTTTCTCCCCAGTCGAAGGTCACACTCTTCTGAGTTAGGGTGGTGAGTGGCTTGGCAATCTTTGAAAAGTTCTGTATGAACCTTCGGTAATACCCGACGAGTCCCAAAAATTACCGGATTTCTGTAGGGGTTCTTGGAGTCGTCCAACTCTCTATTGCCTTGATCTTAGAAGGGTCCACGTGTATCCCCTCCTTGCTTACTACATGTCCTAGGAAATCCACTTCCCGAATCCAAAATTCGCACTTTGAAAATTTTGCGTAAAGCTTCTCTGCCCTCAATGTTTCCAAAACTTGGCGGAGGTGTTGGCTGTGTTCTTCCTGGCTTCTTGAATAGATAAGTATATCATCTATGAACACGATCACAAATTTATCCAGGAAGGGACGACATACTCGGTTCATCAAGTCCATGAACATCGCTGGAGCATTTGTATTACTACAAACTCGTAGTGACCATAGCGTTTTCAGAAAGCCGTTTTGGGGATGTCTCCTTCCAGTACTCGTAGTTGGTGATAACCAGATCTTAGATCGATCTTTGAGAAGTAGCTCGCTCCCTGTAGTTGGTCGAACATATCGTCTATGCGCGAAAAGGGATATCGGTTCTTGATCGTGAGTTTTTTCAGCTCCTGGTAATTGATGCACATGTGAAAAGATCTGTCCTTCTTCTTCACGAATAGGACCGTTGCTCCCCATGGTGAGAAGCTCGGTCTGATGAAGCCCTTGCTCAGCAGTTCATTTAATTGACTGGACAGTTCCTGCATCTCGGCTGGGGCTAAACGGTAAGGCGACTTTGCTACTGGAGTAGCTCCGGGGATTAAGTCGACTGAACTCGACTTGGCGTTCTAGTGGAATTCCTGGAAGGTCTTCTGGGAAAATGTCTGGGAAGTTGCAGACTTCCGGAATGTCTTTAATGTTCTTTGGTTCTTGTTTCTGGTCTACTACGTGGGCTAGAAAGGCATGGTATTCTTTCCGAAGATATTTTTGTGCTTTAACACAGGAGATGATTTGTAAATTTGAACTAGGTTTGTCTCCATATATGACAAGGGTTTTGCCGTTGGGCAGATTAAGACGAACGACCTTTTTGTGACAAAGAATATCGGCATGGTGAAGTCTCAACCAGTCCATACCGATGATTACATCAAAACTTCTTATCGAAATAGGCATAAGGTCGATTTGAAATAAGTGTTCGTTTAAATTTAATGTGCACCCTACGTACATATCGCTTGTGCTTTCCGTTTTACCGTTAGCCATTTCTACAGTGAATATTTTATTGAGTTGTTGGGATCTTTGATTAAGTAGGTGTTTGAATTTATGACTTACAAAACTTCTCTCCGCACCGCCGTCAAAGAGTATGCATACATAAATGTTGTCGTGGAGAAACGTATCCGTAACCACCGTTGGGCCAGCTATTGCTTCATTTTGACCTATCGCCGACACTCTCCCAACACCGCCAACATTTCTTCCCTTGGGGTAGTCCCTCTTGAAGTGTCCAGTTTCTCCACACCCATAACATGCCTGGCTTATCCCAGTACCAGGAACTTGAGTGACTGGTCGTGCTGGTGCCTTAAAGAAACGGGCAGTGTGCCCTTTCCTGTCGCAGTTTTTACAGTGCATCTCGCGGCAATTACCGTGGTGATGGTAGTTGCATCTGCTGCACTTGGGCAGGTTCCCCGCATATTGTTTTGTTGGCGCAGGGGTAGCAGGAGTTGTAGTGGGAGTAGTAGCAGCATGAACCGCCACCATTTGTTTCTTTGAAGGTTCTTGCGAAGTTTGCCCCTTTCTCAAGTTCCAGAATTTCTTGTTGTTGTTGTTGTTGGCATTGTTATCGTTGTTGTTGTTCCCTTTGGTTAGTTCAGCCACGATAGCTGTGACTCCTTGACAGACACCATGATCAACGAGAGATTGCGCTAGTTCCTTGGCGCTGTCGAAGGTCATGGGTTTGGAAGCTAACACACTTCCTCGAAGTTGGGGTGATAGTCCCCAGATGTACCTCTCCACCTTTTGGCTTTCCAGGATCAACATCCCAGGGCAAAGTGTTATCAAGTCACTGAATCTTTTGGTGTAGCCTGCGATGTCCGAGCCTACCATCGTAAGGCCCCACAGTTCCTGTTCGAGCTTCTGAATCTCGCCTCTTGGGCAGTACTCTCGTAGGAGCATTCGTTTCAGGTTTTCCCAGCCCATGGAGTTCGCCACCACTAGGGTTAGTGTCTTGACGTGGCCGTTCCACCATGTCAGGGCGCGTTCAGAGAAAGTAAAAGCAACAAATTTTACTTTTCTTTCTTCAAGGCATGCGCAAATTTCGAATACAGCTTCGGTTTTCTCTATCCATTGGGATAGAGCCAACACTCCCCCAGTCCCATAAAAGGGAATAGGTTTTCCATTGGTGAAGTCCTTGTAAGTACATACCCCAGAACGGCCTTGGCTTTGGCCATTTGTAAAGCTGTTTATTCCTCCTCCCGACCCGTTGTTGCTCATTTGAGCCATCGCTGTGGTTACAGCGGCTGTTACAACAGTTTGGAACATAGTTGCATCCATAGTTGGAGGGGGCGGTGGAGGTGGTGCTGGAGTTGAGTTTATGCGTGCTGATCTACTAGGAGGCATGGTCTGGTAGAGAAAATAAGAATGAATACTATAAGTTTCTAATGTTTTGACAATCGTGTACTAGAGGGTTAGTTGTATCTTGTAATTTGTTTTGACTTTAGTTTATGGTTTCAAAGTAGGTATAGCAATTTAGTTAATCCCATAAGTTTCGAGAGGTATATAAAGAAGTACTTCATATATATATATATATATATATATATATATATATATATGTCACACCTAAGGTGTGTTACATTATGCTTCATGTTTAGGAAAATTCAACCTATCTAGAGGTCTCCGATTACAGATACAAAGGAAATAAGAGAAAAACTTTATCCGAGGTCCTATTCTATATCAAAATTGTTGGAGTTGAGCAAGTTCTACTTGCGGCGTGTTGTACGTTTGGAGCTAGATTCGGCATCCGACTGTTTGACTCCCATCAGGCGCCTTTCAAGATCTGCTTGTTTTTCCTTTATCTCTCTTATTTCTGCTAGTGCGGTCACCATTTGATTCTGAAGCGTCCCTGTGTAGATTTGGGTGTTTTCGTGTAGTCCTTCCAGACGACGGATGTCTGCGGCGTTACCCTGAGTAGCAGCATTGATCTCGCGAACTCTGGCTGCTTGCTTGTCCGCATGGTAGTTCTGGGTAGCTATAATACCCACAATAATAGGAAGTGCTCGATCAGCTGAGCCTCCCCCACTGACATTGTAAAAATCTCGACACATGCCGAAAGGAGGGTGTACACCTAGTTGCTACTCATTCCCGCTTAGCGATAAATTCCCTTGCTTTGGTAGCTTTCCTTTATATTATCGCATAGGAGAACACTTCATCTGTCATAATGAGATATCTCTTGCTCCATATGTCTTGATTCAATTCAGAGGACTTACCATCCTCTCTTTCCTGATCATTTTAGATCAATATGCCTCCAAAGAAAGGAACAACAATCCTCTGCTACCACATCCTTCTCAATTCGACCCTGTCATATTTCAGGCAGTTGTTACTGCCGTAGTGACGGCTGCAATGTCATACTTGAACCCTGGCGGGTCTGGCGGACCAGGAAGTAACACCCATCCCCGAGATCATGAAGATGGTTAGGGGCACCAGAATGAGTGTAGTCAAAGTAAGAAGGTATTTTGGAAAAAGCAAAAGGGTCAGAGTTTTCAAGGGCCCTCCAAGAAGCACAAAACTATGGCAGTCCAAGCTGCTACTACTCATGTCGCTGCTCCTACAGCTCAAGCACCTACCAATAGGTATGCTGGTGACCTCCCTTGGTGCAACAGGTGCAATTACCACCATCGTATCCCTGGCCCATGCCGTGAGATGATCTGCAACAGCTGTGGCAAAAAGGGCCACACTGCTTAAAACTGCAAAACACCAACTCAACCAACCAATCAAGCTTCCGGAGCGGGTGTCGGTCAGGCCTACTACAGGGGCGGTGAAGTCGGGCATTTCAAGCGAAACTGCCCAAAAGCATCAACAACCAACAACGTTGGGATAGTTCTAACTATAAAGCAGGAGGAGGCAGTCGCCGACCCCACCGTTGTCACATGTATGTTTCTCCTGACAACTCTTATGCTTGCAATCCTTTTCGATCCTGGTGCTGAAAGAAGATTTGTTAGCCATTCATTCAGACATCTTCATAAACATAGTCCTCAACTAGTAACCGAAGCATTTACCGTCGAGATGGTTAACAATGAGAAAGAGACCGCTAACGATATATTCATAGGTTATACCCTTACCCTGAACGATCATTCTTTCCCCATCGACCTAATGCCAATTTCCATAAAGAGCTTTGATGTTATTATTGGCATGGATTGGTTGAGTCCCAATCATGCCGATATCCTTTGTTACGAGAAAGCCATCCGTCTCAATCTACCCTCAGACCAGACTCTCATGATCTACGGTGATAAACTTAGCTCCAATCTTCGCATCATTTCCTGCATCAAAGCTCAAAAGCTTCTGCGAAAGGAGTGCTATGCATCTAGCCCATGTGGTAAACGAGAAATAGGAAGTTAAAGACCTCGAGAGCATCCCCGAAGTCTGCAACTTTCCTGATGTCTTTCCCGAAGAGCTCCCGGGAATCTCTCCCGAATGTCAAGTCGAGTTTCGCATCGACCTAATTCTTGGAGCTACCCCCATGGCCAAATCTCCGTATCAATTAGCGCCAACAGAAATGCAGGAGTTATCCAACCAGCTCAATGAGCTACTTAGTAAAGGGTTCATCAGATCGAGTTCCTCACCCTGGGGAGCCCCGGTATTATTTGTGAAGAAGAAAGATGGATCCTTCCGGATGTGTATAGACTACCGCGAATTAAACAAATTGACAATCAAGAATCGTTATCCTCTTCCTCGAATAGATGACCTTTTCGATCAACTTTAGGGAGCTAGCTACTTCTCAAAAAATAGACCCTAAATCAGGGTACCATCAGCTTCGAGTTCATGAGAATGATGTTTCCAAGACAGCATTCAGAACTCGATATGGACACTACGAGTTTGTAGTGATGCCCTTCGGTCTAACCAACGCACTGGTAGTGTTCATGGACCTGATGAACCAGGTGTGTCGTCCCTTTCTGGACAAGTTTTTTATTGTGTTCATTGACGACATACTTGTCTACTCCAGAAGCGAAGAAGATCACAAACAACACTTGAGATTAGTGTTGGAAACTCTTAGACCGGAGAAGCTATACGCGAAATTCTCCAAGTGCGAATTCTGGATTCGGAAGGTAGCTTTCCTTGGTCATGTGGTAAGCAAGGAGAGTATACACATGGACCCGTCCAAAATCAAGGTGATAGGGAATTGGTCGGCACCGAAGACACCCACAGAAATCCGTCAATTCTTGGGTCTCGCCGACTATTATCGCAGATTCATCCAGAATTTTTCCAGAATCGCCAACTCCTAACCACTATGACACAGAAAGGTGTACCCTTTTGTTGGGGAGAAAAGCAAGATACCACATTTCAAATATTGAAGCGAGCCTTGTGCAGCGCACCTATCCTGTCCCTGCCCGAAGGGACAGAGGATTTCGTTATCTATTGTGATGCATCCAATCAGGGCTTAGGCTGTGTGCTTATGCAGAGAGGAAAAGTTATTGCTTATGCCTTGAGACAACTGAAAGCACATGAAGTCAACTATACAACTCACGACCTAGAGTTAGGAGCAATGGTCTTTGCACTGAAGATTTGGAGACATTATCTCTATGGAACCAACCAAGTGCACGATCTTCACTGACCATAAGAGCCTGCAACATATCCTCGATCAGACAGACTTAAACATGAGACAACGGCGATGGTTAGAGATGCTCAGTGATTATGAGTGCGAAATCTGCTACCATCTCGGCAAGGCCAATGTGGTAGCAGATGCCCATACCCGAAAGGAGAGTTCAAGCCGCAAAGTGAAAACACTGACAATGACCATCCATTCCCACTTATCCGTGCAGATCCGAGAAGCCCAGTTGGAAGCCTTAAAACCAGAGAACGTATTGAATGAAGCCTTGAGAGGAATGGATAAGAATCTTGAGATCAGAGGTGAAGAAGTCTATTGTTTCATGGATCGAATTTTGACCCCAAAGTTCGGAGGTTTCAGGGATGTTGTTATGATCGAAGCTCACAAGACCAGATACTCCGTTCACCTAGGTTCGGATAAGATGTACCTGGATCTCAAGAAGCTATATTGGTACCTGGACATCAAAGTGTTTGACTTGCGCCAAGGTAAAGGTCGAGTACCAGAAATCCTCGAGTCTGCTTTAGCATTCCGAGATACCTGAGTGGAAATGGGAGATGATTACTATGGATTTCATCACCAAGTTACCCGAACCTCCGAGTGGGAACGATACCATTTGGGTAATTGTCGACCGATTGACAAATCCGCTCACTTCCTACCGATTAAAGAATCGTTTAAGATAAAAAGACTCACGAGAATCTACATCCAAGAGATGGTCCGACTGCACGGTGTACCTGTGTCCATTATCTCCGATCGAGATAGTAGGTTTACCTCAAGGTTTTGGCAGTCCCTTTAGAAAGCTCTTGGAACTAAGCTGGATATGAGTACATCTTATCATCCTCAGACAGATGGGCAGAGTGAGAGAACTATCCAGACCACGGAAGACGTTGAGAGCATGTGTCATTGATTTCGGAAAGTCGTGGGACACCAATTTACCCTTGATCGAGTTCTCGTATAACAACAGCTACCACAACAGTATCAAGGCTGCCCATTCGAAGCCCTCTACGGTTGCAAATGTAGATCCCCTCTGTGATGGGCCGAGGTAGGGGACACGCAGCTAGCCAAGAGTCGAGTCCCCGACAGTGCTCTCATTGGTCGTACCCCGATTTAGTTGTCGTAACCCGAAGGGATAAAACTAAAAATTTTCCAAGTGAATATTGGGGATGTTTTCACTTGTTTCTAATGGGTTTGGACACCCACGAGATTATAATAAAGGTCTCAATTTAATTAACTTTACCCACAAGTTAACGGAAAAATTGGAAATACAAACGGTTTTATTAACGGGAACGGGTTACAGTGACAGAATAAACTACAGGCTGTCACATTATCCCCCCGTTAGGGAAAATTTCGTCCCGAAATTTAAAATTAAGATACAAATCATGGAATTGGAAAGAGATGCGGATATTTCTGTTTCATCGAGTCTTCGCGCTCCCAAGTGAATTCGGGTCCCCGCTTGGCATTCCAGCGAACCTTCACTATCGGGATACGACTTTGTTTCGTACGTTTGATCTCTCGATCCATGATTTCGATGGGTTCTTCCACGAAGTTCAGGTTTTTGTTGATCTCAATCTCATCAAGAGGGATCACCAGGGTTTCATCGGATAGACACTTTTTAAGATTTGAGACGTGGAAGACAGGATGGATGTTGCTAAGTTCTTGAGGTAGTCGGAGTTTATAGGCTACGGGACCGATCCTAGAGAGGATCTCAAAAGGTCCTATATACCTCGGGTTAAGTTTTCCATGCTTTCCAAAGCGTATCATGCCTTTCCAGGGCGAGACCTTCAACAGGACACGATCTCCAACCTGGAATTCCATAGGTTCCCGTCGTTTATCGGTGTAACTCTTCTGTCTGTCGCGTGAAGCTTTCAATCGTTCTCGGATTTGGATGATCTTCTCGGTGGTTTCACGGATGATTACAGGACCAGTGAGAGCACTATCGGGGACTAGACTCTTAGCTGGCTGCGTGTCCCCTACCTCGGCCCAGCATAGAGGGGATCTGCACTTGCGACCGTAGAGGGCTTCGAACGGGGCGGCCTTGATACAGGTATGGTAACTGTTGTTATACAAGAACTCGATCAAGGGTAAATGGGTGTCCCACGACCTTCCGTAATCAATGACACATGCTCTCAGCATGTCTTCTAGGGTTTGTATAGTTCTCTCGCTCTGTCCATCTATCTGAGGATGATAAGCTGTACTCATGTCCAGCTTAGTTCCAAGAGCTTTCTGAAGGGATTGCCAGAACCTTGAGGTAAACCTGCTGTCTCTATCGGAGATAATGGACACAGGTACACCGTGCAACCGGACTATCTCTTGGATGTAGGTTCGTGTTTTCCATCTTGAATGATTCTTTGACGGAAGGAAGTGAGTGGATTTTGTCAAACGATCGACAATTACCCAAATGGTATCGTACCCACTCGGAGATCTGGGTAACTTGGTGATGAAATCCATAGTAATCATCTCCCATTTCCACTCAGGTATCTCAGGCTGCTGGAGCAGACCCGAGGGCTTCTGATACTCGACTTTTACCTTGGCGCAAGTTAAACACTTGCCCACGAAGGTAGCGATCTCGACTTTCATGTTTGGCCACCAGTATTGCTTCTTGAGATCCCGGTACATCTTGTCCGAACCCGGGTGCACAAAGTATTTGGTTTTATGAGCTTCATTCATGACAACATCCCTAAAACCTCCGAACTTTGGGGTACAGATTCGATCATGAAACAATAGACTCCGCCACCTCTAATCTCAAGCTTCTTATCCATTCCCCTCAAGGCTTCATTCAACACATTTTCTGGTTTTGGGGCTTCCAACTGGGCTTCTCGGATCTGTATCGATAAGTGGGAATGGATGGTCATTGTCAGTGTCTTCACCTTGCGGCTTGAACTCTCGTTTCGGCTGAGGGCATCTGCTACCACATTGGCCTTACCGGGATGGTAGCGGATTTCGCACTTGTAATCATTGAGCAGCTCTACCCATCGCCGTTGCCTCATGTTTAAGTCCTTTTGATTGAAGATGTGTTGCAGGCTCTTATGGTCAGTGAAGATTGTGCACTTAGTTCCGTAAAGATAATGTCTCCATATCTTCAGTGCGAAGACCACTACTCCTAACTCCAAGTCATGAGTCGTGTAGTTAACTTTGTGTACCTTCAGCTGTCTCGAGGCATAAGCGATAACTTTTCCTCTCTACATAAGCATACAGCCTAAACCCTGATTGGACGCATTGTAGTAAACAACGAAGTCCTCTGTCCATTCGGGTAGGGACAGGATAGGTGCGCTGCACAAGGCTTGCTTTAATGTTTGGAATGCTGTGTCTTGTTTCTCACTCCAACAAAAGGGTACACCTTTTTGTGTTAGGGGGTTTGGCGATTCTGGAAAAATTCTGGATGAATCTGCGATAGTAGCCGGCGAGACCCAAGAATTGACGGATTTCTGTGGGTGTCTTCGGTGCCGACCAATTCCCTATCACCTTGATTTCGGACGGGTCCACGTGTATACTCTCCTCGCTTACCACGTGACCAAGGAAAGCTACCTTCCGAATCCAGAATTCGCACTTGGAGAATTTCGCGTATAGCTTCTCCAGTCTAAGAGTTTCCAACACTAATCTCAAGTGTTGTTTGTGATCTTCTTCGCTTCTGGAGTAGACAAGTATGTCGTCAATGAACACGATGACAAACTTGTCTAGAAAGGGGCGACACACCCGGTTCATCAGGTCCATGAACACAGCCGGTGCATTGGTTAGACCGAAGGGCATCACTACGAATTCATAGTGTCCATACCGAGTCTTGAATGCCATCTTGGATACATCATTCTCGTGAACTCGAAGCTGATGGTACCCGGATTTGAGGTCTATCTTCGAGAAGTAACTGGCTCCTTGAAGTTGATCGAAAAGGTCGTCTATTCGAGGAAGAGGATATCGGTTTTTGATGGTCAACTTATTCAGCTCATGGTAGTCTATACACATCCGAAAGGATCCATCTTTCTTCTTTACAAACAATACCGGAGCTCCCCAGGGTGAGGAACTCGGTCTGATGAACCCTTTGTTGAGCAGCTAATTAAGCTGACTGGATAACTCCTGAATTTCTGCTAGAGCTAAGCGATATGGAGACTTGGCTATAGGGTTAGCTCCAGGAATTAGGTCGATGCGAAACTCGACTTGACGTTCGGGAGGAATTCCTGGAAGCTCCTCAGGAAAGACATTAGGAAAGTTGCAGACTTCAGGGATGCTCTCGAGGTCTTTAACTTCCTGTTTCTCGTTGATTACATGAGCCAGGAATGCATGGCACTCCTTTCGCAAGAGCTTTTGAGCTTTGATGCAAGAAATGATACGAAGATTTGAACTAAGTTTATCGATGTAGATCATAAGAGTTTGGTCATAGGGGAGATTGAGACGGATGGCTTTTTCATAACAAAGGATATCAGTATGGTTGGGACTCAACCAATCCATGCTAATGATAACATCAAAGCTCTTTATGGAAACTGGCATTGGGTCAGTGGGAAAAGAATGATTATTCAGGGTAAGGGTACAGCCTATGAATATATCATTGGTGTTCTCTTTCTCACCGTTAGCCATCTCGACGGTAAACGTTTCAGTTAATGATTGGGGATTACGCCTAAGGAGATGTTTGAATGAATGGCTAACAAAACTTCGTTCAGCACCAGAATCGAAAAGGATACTAGCATAAGAGTTGTCGAGAAGGAACGTACCCGAGACAACGGTAGGATCGGCGACTGCCTCCTCTCATCCCATAGCTAGAACTCTCCCGGTGTTGCCACTTGTTGTCGCTTTGGGGCAGTTCCTCTTGAAATGCCCGACTTCACAACATCCGTAGCAGGCCTGACCGACACCCGCTCCGGAAGTTTGTGTTGTTGATTGGGTTGGTGCTTTGCAGAATCGAATCGTATGCCCCTTTTTACCACAGTTGGAGCATGACAGTTCTCAGCATGGACCGGGGTTATGATGGAAGTTACACTTACCGCATCGGGGAAGGGTGCCAACATACCTACTGGTAGGTGCTTGAGCTATAGAACCGACGACAGAAACAGCAGCAGGGGTAGTAGCAGCGTGGACTGACACCGTATGCTGCTTCTTCGAGGACTCCTGAGAAGGCTGACTCTTCTTCTTCTTCCAAAATTTCCTTTTCTCACCAATCCTCTTTGTCGGTTCAGGAGTGGTGGCCGCTTCCTCAAGGTCATCACTATGGTCAATCAAAGTTTGCGCTAGGCATTTGGTGCTGTCGTAGGTGTCTGGCTTCGCAACAAAAACATTTCCTTTGGTTGGCTGGGTCAACCCCCAGATGAGCCTCTAAATCTTTTTACTCTCCGGGGTAACCATTCCTGGACAGAGTAGCGCGAAGCCGTCAAATCTTGAAGTGTAAGCGGCGATATCGGAATCCTTCATCTTCAGGTTCCAGAGTTCATGCTCTAGCTTCTGCATTTCTCCCCGCGGACAGTACTCCACAAGCAGAAGCTCCTTCATGACCTCCCAACCCATAGCATTGGCTACAGGTAGGGTTATGGATTTGACTCGGCCATTCCACCAAGTTAGGGCTTTATCGGTGAACGTGTAGGCGGCGAATTTCACCTTATCAATTTCAGAGCAAGCATAGATTTCGAAAATAGGTTCAATTTTCTTGAACCATTGAGTTAGGGTAATGACACCTCCAGTGCCATCGAAGGGTGTGGGTTTCGCGTTCATAAAGTAGGAACACTCCTTCCGGTGTCCCTGGATACCTTCCTGGTTTTGGGGCTGAGTACCACCTCCTGACCTGCCTGAACCACCGGGGTTCATTTGCGACATGGCAGCTATCACAGCAGCAGCAATAGCTGCTTGGAATATGGCAAGATCAAATAGAGAGGGAGGTGGTGGTGGAGGAGGATTATTGTTCTTTAAACTGGTTCTTTTCCTTGGAGGCATCTTGATCTAAATTAGCCGAAAGGAGAGGATTATAAGTCCTCTGAATTGAATCAAGAGATATGGAACAAGAGATATCTCATTATGACAGTTATAAGGTTCTATAAGCGATAAGTAGGAAAGAGTTATCAAAGCAGATAAACTATCGCTAAAGAAGGAACGAGTAGCAATACTCGGAATGAATTTCTACAACGTATTCGGTTTTTTGCCTGCGACAATGACTCATTGTTTGGGTATTAGGTAAGTTTTAGGCATGCTGCACACCACAATCACTCCCAAGCACATGTTGGTCGTGTCTCGAGTGAATATAGTTGATAAAGCTATATTGACCCTAGATACGACTACATAACTGCCCAGGTGTAACCGCAGCATACAACACTCAATTAATTATGTTTTGTTCTACTCGAGGTTACGGATTCCGGCGGTTAGGTATACTTGTATATTTTTGAAAAATACTTATATTTTAAAGTATACTTTTAGTTGAGAGCACTTCGTCCCCTTAGTGTTTATAGTCTTATACCATGTAAACAAGGGCTCTGATACCAATCTGTCACACCCCGAAACCAATGGCAGAAACGTTTCGGGGCAGAGGACGTCATGTAGTATCACAACCAATGTACATAGTAAGCATAGTAAAAATAACCATTACATTACATAGAAGTATTTACATTTGTTTGAAAACAAAGTTATACATGTTTATGTATACATCCATAATGAACAAAAGTATAGACGAGACTGCTAAATTGCTCTGTCTTCTCCAAAAAGATCGCGGGGTACCCATCTAATATGGACCTGAGAATACAAGCAGTTTTGAAAATATCAGCATAACGCTGGTGAGTTCATAAGCGATTTGTTTTCTGAAAATGAACAAGTTCCGTTTAGTTTTCTGAAACAGTTGTTATCCAAGAAAATCCCATATTCTCTTATAAGAAAAGTCTAGTTATCCAATGTTACCCAGTTTAGTTAAGAACAGTTAAGTTATCCCAGGAAAAACCCTTATTTTCCTAATAGTTGGTGGTTGGTTATCGATCTGGAATGAAGTGTACAAGTATCTACCA
Source organism: Lactuca sativa (assembly GCF_002870075.4). Classification (NCBI taxonomy): domain Eukaryota; kingdom Viridiplantae; phylum Streptophyta; class Magnoliopsida; order Asterales; family Asteraceae; genus Lactuca; species Lactuca sativa. The sequence goes on along the minus strand of NW_026440194.1, from coordinate 44,868 downwards.
TACTTGTAGCATTAAGAGAAGTATTCTGAAAGCCTAGTTATCCTTGTAAAGTGCATTAGTTTTAACACATATATAAAACGAATAAATAGGAAGTAAACCAATTACTAGGCTCATTATTACTAACAAGTAAATCTATGTTATCTAAATTGCGAGTTCCATAACCATACGATAGACTCTTGTCACCCTTGGACCTTTCGGTCCAATATCATTTTATGACTTTTGTCACCCTTGGACCTTTCGGTCCGACTGTAGCTAGCAGCCAGGTGCGGGGTAGTCAGCCCCGTATAGATCTATACACTCAAGTCACATTCTCCCTCCAAGAGATTCTGGTTACAGGGGCGGTCCTCCACTCGCGTATCTATGTGGAGTGTTTCAGAGGACGTGTCTCCAATTTTTAAGAATAACAAATTTACAAGTAATAATGCGGAAAATCCTGTTTTAGATTCTAGCTACAAAGGCGGTCCTCCACTCGTGTATCTCTGTGGAGTGTTACCGAGGACGTATCGAAAGTTCTAAGCTAATGCTTTTAATAGAAAAGATGTGGAAAATCATTTGTGAAATATAAATATAACATGTTATAACGGGTTTCACAAACAGTTTGAAAACTAACTCTGCAAGTTACACAGTTGGTTAATACGGATTCCAGTGTTAAAAGCATACGAAATATGAAACATTTCAAATGAAACAAATAAGTTTGAGTACAAGATATTCTTGTACTTTTGCTTGTATCCCCCCCCCCTGAAAACATTGAAAACACGAAAAAAGGTGTAGGGGTATGAACTCACCAGTCGAGAAATGTGCCAGATACGGTGCTAAGTGTCAGTTCGGGGCTTGAAAACACGCGAGGTTCCTATGTAATATGAAGAGATACATAATTGTATCTAATTAGACTGTGAACCACAAATTAAGTTAGACAATACACTCTGAGATGCGAAAACACTTTATTTCAAGTGTTAGGAGTGATATGGGTAGCATCTAAGGGTGTGTAGGGCTTAGATATGGAGTTTGATCTTCAAGAGTAAACTCCTAAGGGAGATTACGGCCCTATGACCATATCCCAATGAGTTTACGGCCATAAACTCATGGGTGGTGTGTTCTTGGTTGCTTATGATAGGTTTTAGCTATAAGAACATCCTATGTGCTCATACAAATCCTAATGCTTGGATCTAGGTTTCTCTATTGTACATGCAATTCATCCAAGACTATAAACCCTACATCTAGAATATGATAATCAATATAACATATAAATAAGGGTTTAGATAATACCTAGATTGTTATGTAGCAATAACAATCTCAAATCCTGTTTGTAATGACTTTAGAAAGCTTAGAGTTACAAATGTCACTCCTCTAATGATTCACAAACACCAAGAGCAAGAGGATGAAGAGGAGAAGAGAAGGAGGCTCTCAAAAACGTGTGGAAACCCTAGACAATTAGTTCACCACGTTTTTGGAGCATAAGGGTTCTACATATAGTGAGGCTATGAGGGTTATCTAACAAGGAAACCCTAATTTGGATGCTTAAGCCCTATGCAACCCATGGACTCCTTTCCTTAAAGGTCTTTGACAATTTCTAATGGGTTTCCCCATAGAATTTGTTCAACCTTATAATATAAGGCAATCCATAGCCCAATTGCAGTTATCTTATAATTATAATTCCAGTCCCTTAAGTTTAATTAATCTCTTTTAGTCACAAACTTAATTCTTATTAATTCTTGACTAATATTAATTAAACGATATGATTTCTCCTTTAATATATTATTCTCATAATATATTAATAAATCATATTTAATCCTTTTTCTCCATAATTCATCCTATCAAGTTGCTTTGGTGAAGGCAACCCAAAAGGACCATGCACCATCGGGTCAAGTACATACCAAAATAGTTATGGACTTAGACACTAATCCAACAGTCTCCCACTTGGATAAGTCTAATAACTATTATGCGTATGACTTCAGATCCTAATCTGCAATCGTAGCTTTCCAATGCCGCTGTCAACTCTGATCCTATCATATACGCGTGTCCTTTAGATAAGGGATCATATATTCCTCCATTCTAGATATCGTATGAGACATGATTTCAAATCATTCTCTCTGTACTATTTCTCGACTTCCGATTTATGACGACTGACTAATTGAACAAATCAAATTAGCACGTTTGTCATCACTAAATCATCGAGGGGCACAAAGATATCACTTTTATCCTGCTTTGGATAAAAGGAACGAATCAACTTTGATTCAATGCTCGCTTGTACTTACCTACCGAATCACACACAACAATATGTTTTATGATACCAAGTTATTGGTGCGTTTACATATTATCAATGTGCAACCAATTTGCAAGATACAACTCACACATCTCGGTTTCAAGAATATAAGATGTTATCGTCTCACCAATTACTCATGATACAATTCATGGAGTGATCCAAGTGAGCGTGGGTTTAATCCAATGCTCAAATCATATTCATGCACTCATGAACGTTGCAGCAAACATTTGCTTATGTCTAATACTCTTCAGACAATCCACACACCAATTCACGATAGTCTTCACTCACACCTACTTCCAACATATGAACAACTGTGGCCCGTTCGAATAATTTGACTGTTCTAAACCAGTTAAACTATTCAAGAAGTCAAAACATGCAAAGTGAAGCACAAGAATAATACTAATCCCATATGGCCTCAAACCTTTGAGTATAAATAAAATACCTTTTATTTATCACCATATCAATTACTCATTATTTGTTGTTTCGGGTAATCAACTTTTTAATTGAATTATTACAACACTTGTCCCATGCTCTTAGCATGCACACAATGTTTACCTATGGTTCTTACTCTGTGAAATAGATCAAATGAACACATTTCCAATCATACTCATTTCACAACTCCCAATCCTTTTCACAAGTGAAAGAATATCAAATTCTTGCCACTTATAGAATATGCTAGATTCTAACATTTTATGCAACGATCCTTTTGTAATATCACTGCACTAAAGTCACAATGACTATTGCCAATGAAATTACAAAGTCCTCTATCAGAGATTGTTACAATACAATTCCTTGGATATGATGTCTCTCACTCAAATTACATTCCTTTGAACATCCTTTTGCATAAAAGTTTCTAATCTAGACATAAATTTTCAATATTCAATTCCCAATATGAACACGTTTCCATATTTTCCATATGACAACTCATTCTTAATAGAATCTTATCTATTCATAATAATGTCAATATGGTCCATCCAATACTATACTTCCAACTACTCACAAGCGACCAATCCTTTGCGAACTTTGGATTGCCCTTTGATGGTTGTTTAATTATCTTAGTCAAAACCGATTCTTGTCCTTTTTCCCTCTAAATGCGCTAGACATTTGGAAAATTTTAGAATGGTCAAATATTATAGCATTTGCAATCGATCCTATACCCGAAGCGTATGGGACACGATGCATAATGTCTTACATAAAGATTTGATACTTTATCAATCTTCTGTCATAATATTTTATGTGCTACGTTCTCAAAATTCGAACTATGAAGAGGAATGACGTAATCATAATCGAAATTTGAGAACACACTATGTTTCCTTGACTAAATTTATTAACATTTCACAACCTAAACCTTTAAATTTGAAATGAAGCATAATATTCTCTCCCTTAATTATAGCAAAAAAAACTATTCAATCTTTACAACTTGCAATACTTTCCATAATAATCATGCAATCATAACATTTATGCTCCCACTATCATGATAATTATTATAAACATAACACTTATGCTCCCACTAGCTTTGACATGTATTCAGAAACCAACTTAACTTCCAGAAAAACAATACTTATTGAATTTCTTAAGTTCATGTTTCTAATACTTAATGCTTTGATAATCCTTTATCTAAGCTTATACACCTTTCCCTTAGATAGCTCATATGTGTGTCTAAACAATTCAGACTAATTGCCAAATCTCACAATTCGGATCATGGAAAGGGGTATCCGTAACCATAATCGAATTTGAGAATACAATTTCACAATCTCTATCTTCTTAAAATCTCTATTAGTGATAGCATTTCCTCACAGTCATTTTCATGAAGGATGGAATCTTATGACACTTAGATTTTAATGGTGTATGTGTTCCTATCCCTATGAATTTGTCAAAACCAAAGTTTACGACAAATTCAAACTCATATGGACCGAACTTTCTTAATCTTGAATTCTTGCCTTATGGTAACACAGCTGCCCACCATGTCTTCCAAGTAGTTAAGCAGCTCACCTTTTCCTATCAATGTACTTTCCATTGATCAAGGTGCCTTCCTTTTATGCGTTCAAATGAGAACTCATAGAACTCACATGCATAATTAACTCAATTGGAATGGCACAGAAACAAAATAGTGTCAACACGATAGGTTGTAAACCTCAACTCGTGTGCTAGTGATGATCGATAAGGTCTATTTTGATTTGTTCCTGAAACCTTTCAAGACTATTCAAACTCTCACTGACTCCTTGACATATAAGATTCTCTTGTCAATAAACATTTCTTGATAAATATTCAAGAGTTAGTGTGGCTTTTATCAAAACACTTCATAAATTGGTCCTAGTTGGTCTTTGTCTTATCCAAGACATCACAACTTTCCACATTTGATGAATGTTATAAACCTTCTTAATACTTATCACTCAATGTCACAATCTTAACTCTAATACTTGTTTTTGGAACAAAGTATGATTGACTTCTTGATTTAACCATTTCTTCAATTCTTGATTTCTCTTCTTAGACATACAATTGTACCAAGACTCACTTAGAGTATCAATTGAGATATGGTTCTTAATCATTAAGACCTATCATAAAGCATAAAAGGTACTCTCCGTTCTTCTTAGAATGGAGAAACTTTTATTTTTCTGCCTACTTGATTCTTCTTATTCGTTCTGCTATTGATTTAAACTTTTTCAACCAATTCAGAATTACACTTAATCTTATAAGTATAATCATATTTACTAAACCTTTAGTAAATCATGACGAATATCTTTGTTACTCTTATGGTGGACTTGATCAACATGCAACTTTGTGTACTCGATCCCCTAGTCCTTCACTTGACACTTTGTCAATGAATTAGTCTAATTTCCATATATGAAATTTCTCATTCATCGTGCAACCAAGTTGCATGATTCCAAGTTTCTGTCCAATTGAAACTTGGGTGATGAGAAACTCTCCCTATTTGGTAAATTCTCGACATTTCCACAAATAATATAATTAAGAATCAAATCCATTATTGGTAATAATAGAAACATTCAAACATCAATTTTTCATATACACCATTGCAAGGATAAATAAATAATATAAAAATCAAAATTTATTTTATTGTGGAAAAAATTGTCCTTACAATGCAATTCATTGAAAAACTATGCTAATACATCTTTCTTAGCAATCTAATTCTAACTCTAAGTAGTAGCTCGAGAATCTAATCTTCAAGTAATGCGATCGAAATCCATTCCTTCACGGTTAGATTCTGCTCACTTCTTCCCTTAAGCTTCCTCTCTTTTCTTTGATCCTAAAAAACAGCAATTGTAATCTCATCACATTATGTATTAAGAATCTAGAATAGGAGCTTAAAAGAGTTAGTCAGTGGATTTTACCTAAAGCAGAGCCATACGTTTTGACTCTCCCATCTCTTAGATCTCTTAGGTAAATAGGGCAGCTTCGTCTCCAATGCCCCTTCTCTTGGCAATAAAAGCAAATCGACTCTTTTGGAACAGCACATGGAACTACTTTAGATATTGCCTTTCTCGTATGATCAAACTCTTCGATCATGGCATATCTTTCATTGCCATTGCCTATATCCATAGAGGTCTGGAAGGAAGATTCACCAATCAACTTTGCTTCTCTATTGCGCCAAACCATTGCTGATTCAGCAGCAATAAACATATAAGTGAGATCTATAAGGGTCACGTCGTGGTTCATCATATAGTACTCTCTTACGAACTCACTATACGAGTTAGGAAGTGACTGAAGAACCCAGTCAACAACCATCTCCTCAAAAACAATGGATCCCAACATTCTTAACCTATCAATGTGTGACTTCATCCCTAGGACGTGTGCACACACTAACTTTCCTTCTTTATGTTTACTTGCCAAAAGGGCTTGAGTGAGTTTGAACTTTTCAAGCCTTCAAATTTGTGGGTTAGGGAGAATAATTGGAGGAGGTGGAGGAAGTGAAGCATGATGTCTTGTTCCTTGATCGAACCGTGGAATATCATCTTCATCTGGAAAGCTTGTTCCACGGGATTTGGGAAGACCATAGTAGTCGAACTTTGACATCTACAAAACGGGAGAAAACGAATTCAAGTTAGTTGATTGATTGAGTCCTTAGTAAATCACCCAAATGAGATACTAAGGCTAGGACCCAACACAATATGCTACAACCTAGAAAAGGGATGCCGTAATCTAGTTGCATAATATTTGAAGGTAAGTGAATGACGATTCACTAATTTCCACCATGAAAAACGAAAAAGAAATTTAAGTTTGAAATCTATGAAAACTCCTAGATCCTTTGAGATTCATTGAACATTTCAATGGCATGTTTAAATCTCGATATGCCCCTCTAGTTTGTGACTGGGATGCCGAGGATCACAAAGTGGGTGTGAATAACCATGCAAACTTACATGGTGCCCTCACATGTTACAGTCACCTATTCGATGTGCCGGTAAACCACACACGCTCCACCGAACTATGACAAACATTGAGTCACCCTTTGCTACCTTTGCTTAGAACCATTTAGTGAGCCGGTTAACCACACACGCTCCACTAACGTCTTCGCAAGGACACAAAGTGTAATTTCATGGAATTGCATCAATTCACTTTTGCCTAAGTAACTAAGACTGGGAATTTGTAAAACATTTAGTTACTTTTGTACTTCATCATACTTATAATGGAAGGTTTTGTCCTATCCTACCCGTTCGGCTAACGACCCTCCACTAGTCAAGAGTGCGGTGGGTAAGAGTGGATACCCATTCAATCGTCATTTTATAGGCAATTTCCTTAAACACCCCTTATAGACCAGCTTCGTGAATGAGGCCTACTAACGGTAAGATTGACTTTTACTCATACACACACACACACACACACACACACACACATATATATATATATATATATATATATATATATATATATATATATATAATGTTATACTTTTAATGTTATATATAGTATAGGGTGTATTTTACACTTTTAAAATAGTAGGAGGTCAAATTTAACAATTATACTATTAATTCAATTAAATTTTAAACCTAAACTTTTATGGATTTATTAAACCTCTTTTAATTATACACCTTAATTAATTAATAAAACCATAAGGGTGTGATTTGAACTTTTTCAAAACAATACTAGGGTTTTAGAATTTAACATTCCTAAATTAAACTTTTAATCAACTTTTAAATTCCAAAACTTGAGGGCAAGTTCTGAAACCTTTTCAAAGCATTAGGGTTTCAACTATTTAAATTTTAAAACTAAACTTTTGAGTTGAAATTTAAACTATAAAACCTAAAGGGGAAAAATTGAAACTTTTCATAACACAAGGATCAAATAACAAATAATATAAATTAAAAAATTAATTTCATCATTATCTATATTTGACCTAATTTTCAATTTCTTGCAAAATAAGTTACCCAATTAATACAAATAATCCAATCTTTATCATATGAGGAAGTTATTATCTAATCAATTGGTAATTATCTTGTGTTTTGGCAAGGATATTCATTAAGAAACAATAAAATTCGTATTTTATAGGTTTAAAACGAATATGGTAATAATCCCTAAGCAAAACAACAACAAAATCCAAAGTTTCCTCTGTCTGACGCTCCGACTCGCCGAGTCACACTCTGGAACTCGCCGAGTTGGGTTGACTCGCTGAGTCCAAGTAGTGACTCGACGAGTCAGGTTGAACAGTAAGCCAGATTTCGATTTTCAGCTACATAATGCATCAATACAATAGAAACCAATCAAGGCTTTGATACCACTGATGGGTTTTAGCTATAAGAACATCCTATGTGCTCATACAAACCCTAATGCTTGGATCTAGGTTTCTCTATTGTACATGCAATTCATCCAAGACTATAAACCCTACATCTAGAATATGATAATCAATATAACATATAAATAAGGGTTTAGATCATACCTAGATTGTTATGTAGCAATAACAAATAATATAAATTAAAAAATTAATTTCATCATTATCTATATTTGACCTAATTTTCAATTTCTTGCAAAATAAGTTACCCAATTAATACAAATAATCCAATCTTTATCATATGAGGAAGTTATTATCTAATCAATTGGTAATTATCTTGTGTTTTGGCAAGGATATTCATTAAGAAACAATAAAATTCGTATTTTATAGGTTTAAAACGAATATGGTAATAATCCCTAAGCAAAACAACAACAAAATCCAAAGTTTCCTCTGTCTGACGCTCCGACTCGCCGAGTCACACTCTGGAACTCGCCGAGTTGGGCTGACTCGCTGAGTCCAAGTAGTGACTCGACGAGTCAGGTTGAACAGTAAGCCAGATTTCGATTTTCAGCTACATAATGCATCAATACAATAGAAACCAATCAAGGCTTTGATACCACTGATGGGTTTTAGCTATAAGAACATCCTATGTGCTCATACAAACCCTAATGCTTGGATCTAGGTTTCTCTATTGTACATGCAATTCATCCAAGACTATAAACCCTACATCTAGAATATGATAATCAATATAACATATAAATAAGGGTTTAGATCATACCTAGATTGTTATGTAGCAATAACAATCTCAAATCCTTCTTGTAATGACTTTAGAAAGCTTAGAGTTGCAAATGTCACTCCTCTAATGATTCACAAACACCAAGAGCAAGAGGATGAAGAGGAGAAGAGAAGGACGCTCTCAAAAACGTGTGGAAACCCTAGACAATTAGTTCACCACGTTTTTGGAGCATAAGGGTTCTATATATAGTGAGGCTATTAGGGTTATCTAACAAGGAAACCCTAATTTGGATGCTTAAGCCCTAAGCAACCCATGGACTCCTTTCCTTAAAGGCCTTGGACGATTTCTAATGGGTTTCCCCATAGAATTCGTTCAACCTTATAATATAAGGCAATCCATAGCCCAATTGCAATTATCTTATAATTATAATTCCAATCCCTTAAGTTTAATTAATCTCTTTTAGTCACAAACTTAATTCTTATTAATTGTTGACTAATATTAATTAAACAATATGATTTCTCCTGTAATATATTATTCTCATAATATATTAATAAATCATATTTAATCCTTTTTCTCCATAATTCATCCTATCAAGTTGCTTTGGTGAAGGCAACCCAAAAGGACCATGCACCATTGGGTCAAGTACATACCAAAATAGTTATGGACTTAGACACTAATCCAACAGCTTAATGGTCTTACAACACTTGAGGGATGATGATAGGTTTAGTTCTAAGGCAAGGGAAATGAGTTGACCAACACATGGACCATTTTAAGGAGTTTACGGCTGTAAACAAGGAGATTTACGGCCGTAAACTCTCATGTACCCTTTCCTTATGTGTTTTGGTGGTCCTAGGTTAAGCACAAGTGGTTCTAGTCCAAAGTACAAGCCATAGAAGGAAGTTAGGGCACCATTTGACCACTATAGAGGAGTTTACGGCCCAGGAACCATTCCTTGGGGGGTTTATGGCCGTAACCTCCTAAGGGGGTGGTTTCTTTCATGTTTAAGGTCCCTAACACAATGGTGGTTGATTCTAGACATTATTCCACGGCTTAGGAGGTGTTTAAGGGGCATCTTAACACCTTAAATGGTGTTTACGGCCATAGAAGGGGTGTTTACGGTCCAAGCATGTTCTTGGGCCGTAAACTCATGTTTACTCCCCAAATGTTAAGATTTTGGTGATCCAAGTCCATTCATGAAAGCCCCTAAGTCATATCTAAGCTCCAGAAGTGGTTTGGAAGGGTTTTGGGGTTTCAAAACCCCATTTATTTGTGTTTGCAGTTTGGGGCTGTTCCTGGGCCGTCAACACATGTCTTTGGTCCTTTTGGATGATTTAGACACGGATTTGAATGTTAAACAAGCTATACTATGATCTAGGATGGATTACATACCGATTTGGAGCTTGAAATGGGTGATTTTGGATCAAAGATTTGGATTGAAGAGAGAGAGTAGTGAGAGAGAGTGGAAAAGTCTCGCTGGCTACTACAGCAGATTCATTCAGAACTTCTCCCGAATAGCGAAACCTCTTACAACCCTAACCCAGAAAGGCGTTGCCTTTGACTGGGAAGAGAAACTAGAGAGAGCGTTCCAAACACTCAAGAGAGCCTTGTGCACCGCGCCAATACTATCCCATCCCAAAGGAATAGAAGACTTTGTAATTTATTGCGATGCATCGAATCAAGGGCTCGGGTGTGTTCTGATGCAGCGAGGTAAGGTCATCGCCTACGCCTCGAGACAGTTGAAGACACACGAGGTTAACTACACGACGCACGATCTTGAACTGGGAGCAGTAGTGTTTGCTCTGAAGATCTGGAGACATTACTTGTACGGAACAAAAAGCACTATCTTTACCGACCATAAGAGTTTACAACACATTTTCGATCAGAAGGAGCTTAACATGAGACAACGACGGTGGGTCGAGCTACTCAGTGATTACGAATGCGATATTCGTTATCATCCGGGTAAAGCCAACGTAGTAGCAGACGCCCTGAGTCGGAAGGAATATTCTGGTCGCAAAGTCAAGTCATTATCAATAACCATCCATTCACACTTGTGTAAGCAAATTCAGGCGGCTCAACTTGAAGCCATGAAACCTGAAAATATGACGAGTGAATCCCTTAGAGGAATGGACAAGAATTTAGAAGCCAAGGGTGACGGAGCCTTATATTTCATGAACCGGATCTGGACACCGAAACACGGTGGTTTCTGAGACTTGGTCATGACCGAGGCGCATAACTGTAACACCCCGAAAACCGAAGGCGGAAACATTTCCGGGGTTGACTCCACGTTGAGTATCAAATCCAATGTACATAGTAAGTAAAGTGAAACAAACATTACATTACGTATTAAAAGTTTTACAATTTGTTTCAAAAGACACAGTTTATACAGTTGTGATACATAGTATAGATATAAACAAAACAAACGAGCTTTGCACGCACACCATCCTGGATCAAGTAAGTCTTCGGGTACCTGTACTATCGTTGATCTGAGAACACAAGCGGTTTTGAAAATCAACATAACGCTGGTGAGTTCATAAGTAGTTTTGTTTTGTAAAAATGTATATGTTTCCTTTCTGTTTCTGAAAATGTAACACACGCCAAGAAAAATCCCACATTTTCTTAAAATTTGGTTGTCGTTTCACAAAAGTGAAGTATAGTTTGGTTATCCAATTCGTTAAACTATTCTATTTACGTGCCAGTGTATCCCCAGGAAAGTCCCATACTTTCCTGAATGTTGTAAAAGATGTAATGTTATTCAGTTTGTTACACTTTTCTGGTTATGTATATGTTACCCAGGAATGCCCCATGCTTTCCTGTATGTTGATTTTCAATGTGAAAGATGTATTATGATAGACCTGGTTATGTACAAGGTTTCCCAGGAAGATCCCATACCTTCCTGAATGTTGGTTATCATTGTAAAAGATGTATTCGTGTTATGTTCATTGTTTTTCCCCCAGGAAAGTCCCATACTTTCCTGAATGTTGGTTACCTTATGTAAAAGATGTAAAAGATGTAAACCAAGACCTGGTTATCTGTAAAATGTAATAAGTGGTTCATTATTACTATAAGTAAATCTATGTTATCCTAATTGCGAGTTCCATAACCATACTAGAGACTGAACCTGTGCCAATAAGTAGTCCACAACCTTATGACTTTCGTCACCCTTGAACCATTTCGGTTCGGCTGTAGCTAGCAGCCAGGTGTGGGGTAGTCAGCCCCGTATAGATCTATACACTCAAGTCATGCTCTCTAAATCCCAGAGATCCTGGTTACGGGTGTAGTCCTCCACTCGCGTATCTCTGTGGAGTGTTCGCCGAGGACGTGTCTCCAATCATACAGGAATAACAAATTTACTAGTAATAATATGTTAATCCTCCATTCGCGTATCTATGTGGAATGTTACCGAGGACAAGACAGTGTACATATTATATCGTTCATGTGTTCTAATGTCATGCTTTCAACTGATAAAAATATGGAAAAACCATTTGTGAAATATATAAAACATAACAGTTTATAAAACCCATTTCACAAATAAATGTTTATGTGATCTGCATGTTCTACTGGTTATCAGTTGTGTATATCAGTATTAAAAGCATATGAATTGTGAAACACACACACACAAAATAAGTTTTGAGTACAAGAACCCTTGTACTTTGCTTGTGTTCCCCCCTGAAAACAGTGAAAACAGTGAAAAAGGGTAGGGGTATGAACTCACCAAACTCAGAATCGCAACTGATTCGGATACTAAACGTGGTTTCAGGGCTTGATCACTAGCGATGTCCCTATGTAAAATGAAATAATGTCCATATATATTTAATTAGGGATACATTCACTAATTAAATGGAATATTACACTCCGACGAGATTAAACACCTTAAAACGAGCGTTTGGAGTGACCCGGGTGACATCTACGGACATGTATTGGCACTAGGGACTTGGGACTTGAGTTTACTCCCCAAGAATAAACATTTTAGGGAGTTTACAACCACAAAACACACCCATACATGAGTTTACGGCCGTAAACTCATGTTGGTGTGAATTTGGGTGTTTAATGGCTTGTTTGGACATGGGGATTGTTGGAATGGATTTCTAAAATGCCTTGGAATGGATTAAATGTAATTATACCATTTAAAAGGGAGTTTACGGCCACTCACTTGGAGTTTATGGCCGTAAACTCACCCATGGCCAAGAATGATTAATTTGAGCTACAAAGGACAATCACATGTGATTCTAACTAATTTTCTTAGGCTTGGTATCAATTTTTGGCTTCAATTAACACTTTTGTATGAGTTTACAGCCCAGATGCATACTCTCTGGCCGTAAACTCTAATATGGGTAAGAAAAATTAGTTTTTGATGCTTAAAACAATCATATGTGATTCTAGAATTTATCCAAACCTTTGGGGTGGTTTAAGGCATCATTTGACACACTTATAGGAGTTTACGGAGGTGTTCTATGGCCGTAAACTCACTTATATAGGGCATTTGATGTGTTTAAGGTCTCCAAACCATTTTTAGATGATTCTAGGATTTACCACAAGGCCATTGGTTAAATTACAAGGCATTTGGACATGTTTAAAGGCACTAAATCCCCATTTTAGAGGAGTTTATGGCCCAAGAAGGAGCCTTGGCCGTAAACTCTCTTTTGTCCCCTATAATTCATGTTTAATGTGTTCCAAGTCTAGATTTGCAAGCCTCAAGGTCATATCTAAGTCCTAACTATGATTTGGAAGGGTAAATTTGGCTTTAAAAACCCCATTTTGAGGAGTTTACGGCCCAAGCTTGCTCCTTGGCCATAAACTCATGTTCTTGGTCCCAAAACTTAATTTAAATATCAATTTGAAGGCTAAAGAGGTTGGATAACAAGTTAGGGATGATACCTCTTTGATTTGAAGCCTTAAATCTTGTTTTTGGACCTTTGATTATGGATGAGGAGAGAGGTTGGGAGAGTTTTATGAGAAATTGGCCAAAGGCTTCAAATGGAGTCTTAAAACACTTTATATAGTGTCTAATTTTTAGACACGGTGGAATTCTACCCGATACCGGCGTTAGGCGAGGCTTTTGGTCGTACCCGATTAGGTTGCCGTAACCCGATATGGTAAATTCTAGGAATAATCCGATCACTAAAGTGGGGTGTTAAAATGATTTCTAAATGTATTAAGACACCCATTAAGTCATTTTAGATATGTACAAGTTAATGACTTAATTAAAATGGTGAAATCGGAAACAAAATTGGAAACGACGTTTGGTTGATCAAATTGGATTACAAGAAGTGATATGAAATTTCGGGTTGTTACAACAACACTCGGTATTCCGTCCACCCAGGTTCAGATAAGATGTATCTGGATCTTAAAAAGCTATACTGGTGGCCTAATATGAAAGCAGAGATTGCTACCTTCGTAAGTAAATGCCTTACTTGTGCAAAGGTTAAGGTCGAGTACCAGAAGCCCTCTGGTTTACTACAACAACCAGAGATTCCAGAATGGAAGTGGGAGCGGATCACTATGGATTTCATAACCAGGTTGCCCAAGACAACGGGTGGACTTGACACCATATGGGTCATCGTCGATAGATTGACCAAGTCTGCACACTTCCTGCCTATCAAAGAAACCGACAAGATACACCATATGGGTCATCGTCGATAGATTGACCAAGTCTGCACACTTCCTGCCTATCAAAGAAACCGACAAGATGGAGAAACTTACGAGAACATACATTAGGGAAATTATACAGCTACATGGTGTACCTATTTCCATTATCTCCGATAGAGATAGTAGGTTCACCTCAAGATTTTGGCAATCACTACAACATTCCCTAGGAACAAGGCTGGACATGAGCACAGCCTACCATCCACAGACCGACGGACAGAGTGAGAGGACCATCCAAACACTAGAAGATATGTTGCGAGCCTGTGTGATTGACTCTGGGAAAGCATGGGATACTCATTTACCCCTTGTCGAATTTTCCTACAATAACAGTTATCACACGAGCATCAAGGCTGCTCCATTTTAAGCCCTCTACGGCCGAAAGTGCAGATCCCCTCTGTCTTGGGCTAAGGTGGGTGATACCCAATTAGCCAGGGGGCAAGCTTCCGATAGTACTCTCACCGGTCCAGAAATCATTCGGGAAACGACAGAGAAAATCGTTCAGATCCGTGAACGATTGAAAGCCTCTAGAGACCGACAGAAGAGCTACGCTGATAAACGAAGAAAACCTTTGGAATTTCAGGTGGGAGACTGAGTCCTTCTCAAAGTCTCACCCTAGAAAGGCTTGATACGCTTCGGCAAGCGTGGGAAGCTTAATCCGAGGTACATAGGGCCTTTCGAGATTCTTGCAAGAGTCGGCCCCGTAGCTTACAAACTCGACTTACCCGACACACTTCGTAACGTACATTCTACATTCCACGTATCTAACTTGAAAAAGTGTCCGTCCGACGAGACTCTTGTAATCCCACTCGACGAGATCAAGATC
Organism: Lactuca sativa; assembly: GCF_002870075.4. Classification (NCBI taxonomy): domain Eukaryota; kingdom Viridiplantae; phylum Streptophyta; class Magnoliopsida; order Asterales; family Asteraceae; genus Lactuca; species Lactuca sativa. Next base: position 29,681 of record NW_026440194.1, on the reverse strand, counting down.
AATGAGAGCCTCAACTTCGTGGAAGAACCGGTAGAGATCATGGACCATGAGGTCAAGCAGACGAAGCAAAGCCGTATCCCTATAGTAAAGGTTCGCTGGAACGCCAAGCGAGGACCGGAATTCACTTGGGAACGCGAGGATCAGATGAAACTGAAATACCCTCATCTTTTCGCTTAATTGTTGTAACTTCATATTTGCTTAAATTCTAATTTCGGGACGAAATTCCTTCTAACGGGGGGATGATGTGACAACCCAAAATTTCCATTTTGTACGAACATTATCTATTCAATAGAAGCTAGTCCAGTTTCAATGAATTTCAGACTTTTCCGAATAAGTTTGTGTACATTAGGGTCTACATTTAAGGAGTTATCAGGAGAGTGGATGCTCATGGGTTTGTGAAACTTGAGCATTTCAACACTTCATAATGTTAAAGTCCAATTCCAGAATAAAAATATTTTTTGCCAAAATATTTCAGGACTATAAATAGATTTCTGAACTAAATTCATTCATTATTCACATTTCCAACTAGAGAAAAGCCATTTTCTCTCTCACGGATCTTCGGGTTTTTATCCCAAATCGTGAGTCTACTTTCCTAGATGTGTTTTAATACTTGTTATATGCTTAATAACATTGTTTACATGTCTAAAATGTGAGATCTGGGAGTTTACCGCCCAAGAACGTTCTTGGGGAGTAAACTCCAAAATGGAGCTTTAAGGCTATCTAGTCCCAATTCCTTGTTAGGCAACTAGTTAGGGATAATATGTAGGATCATTTAAGGCTAGAAAACAATCAAGATCACCAAGTTTTAGGAGTTTACGGCCCAAGAATTTCTTGGACCGTAAACACCTTTTTCAAGGGCTTAAAGTGCCCTAAACACCCCCTAAGGCTTTAGACTTTAACTCTCTATTACTTGTAGCTTGAATGGGGAGTAAAACACATCAAAATCATCCCTAAAAGGGAGTTTACGGCCAAGAAATACTCTTGGGCCGTAAACTCCAAGTAAAGGCACCAAAGTGTGCATAAAGTCCCCTTTAGCCTAAATCAAAAGTCTAGAAATTATCCTTTGTGTGCGAGAGGCTTAAAAGAATTAAAGCATCCACCCCATAGGAGTTTACGGCCGTAAACTCTAGGGGATATGGCCTTTAGGCCGTAAACTCCTCAAAGGAGCATTCTAAGGCCCTGAACTACCTAAAGGATTAAACCACAAATGCTAGGCCTATTCTAGAAATCTTTTAGCACCTTAAAACACCCAAAACCACCAAGAGTGGAGTTCACGACCGTAAACTCAAGGGTTTACGACCGTAAACTCCAAGGGTGGGGTTTGTTGGGTAGTAAACTCTTATTCTAGGTTCTTGGAAGCTTTAAACCCCTTTAGCTTGTCCCACAACAACTTTGATTCAACCATTTGGACCTATAACAAAGTGTTTACATGTTCCTAAGTGTCCCAACTTATTTCATTAAGTTATTATTTGGCTAATTAGTTATATATATGCTCATTGTATGATAACTAGGCTCGTGCGTGTGAACAAGTCTCTGTTTGCCACCTAGCACGGTATCCGATACTACAATCCAATTCACTCACCACAAGTGAGTTCATACCCCTTTAATTAACCTTTGAAATGCTTTTAAATGTTTTAAATACTTTATGGGGGGGGGGGGGGAATACAAGTTAAATACTTATAGTTATTGCATCAATCACATGTGATTGCATTAATCACATGTGATTAATAACTAGAAAACCAATGATTTATTCACTGTTCCAACTGTTTTACTTCAAAATGCTTTACAAACTCTTTTACTTATCAAATGCTTTTTTTAAACTTTAGTTTATTCCTTATAAATTGCATGCCCATATATGTATAGATATATAAGAAATGTTTAAAGGGCTTAGGAAGGCCATCCGCCCTATTTCCTTTTTCTCGATTTGGATGTGGTCTGGTGGGATTTCGGGTAACCGTCCAAAGGTCGTTTCAATATTAGTTATATATCAAATATACATATATAGACATAAAAGTACTTCCATATTCATACTTATCAGTACATCATTAGTAAGTTACCATCGGGGTAACACAGGATCATATACATCTATACTAGAAAGAGAACATATACAACTATACTAGAAAGAGAACATATACAACTATACTAGAAAGAGAACATATACAACTGTTCTCATACAACTATACTAGAAAGAGAACATATACAACTATACTAGAAAGAGAACATATACCACTATACTAGGAGGAGAACATATACAACGATACTAGAACAGGTAACATTACATTACATATACATGAACACGTTAACAATTGTGATCCATTGTGTCGGAGCATGCCTTAAATGTCATGGCCCGAGTTGTAGCCAGAATTCTCTTGGAGGGAGAGCGTGAGTTTGTGTATAGATCTATACTGGATTGACTATCCTACACCTTGCTGCTAGCTACAGCCGGACCTGCAGGTCTGCGGGTGCCAAACGTCATTCCGTTATTACGACCATTCATTATGTCGTTGTTACCAGTCGATAGTATGGTGCAATTTATCACATTATACCTTAATATAAATCCGGTTTAAGGTAGTTAGTACAGCAGTAATTCCTATAATACAAAACTACAGTACTACAATGATTTACCCATTACATATTTTTAGTGATAACCTCACTTAAACATTAATGTACAAACTATATTGGTTAAATGATAGTTACACTTGGGAAATTACACACTTTTACAACAAACGAGTATACAAAACAGTTAAGCCTTGGTAGAAGGTTTCTTTAATAGAAAATATAGGTTTTTCTGAGAAATTCAAACTTTTACAAACACTTACTTACATTTTACAAACTTATACTTGAGACAGGTTCAAACGTTTTTGATAACAAACATTGACACTAAAATACTTATGAACTCACCAGCTTAATGCTGATAAACTCTTTCAAAATAACTTGTATTCTCAGGTCATCAGTAGACAGGTACCGAGGCCAGCTTTTGAGAAGATGGAGCGCATCCAAGACTCATCTTATTATTTTGATTTACATTATTTTGGTGTTGTTTGCTTGTATTAAAATTATATATTTAATGCAATGGATGATGTTGTTTGCTTATTTACATTTACTGTGTTGTGATACTGTACATGACGTCCTCCGCCCCAGAACGTTTCCGCCGTTCTTGGTTTTGGGGTGTGACAGATTGGTATCAGAGCATTGTTTATAGTGAATCAAGTATATCAACCCATAAAAGATATACTAAACTATAAACCCATTAGGGATTAAAGCACTCTGACCAAGACTCTATACTTTAAATATTAAAATAGTTAATTAAGTATACTAGTCTGCATTCATACTAAAATCAGTGTCACGATGACAAGAACAAAAGTATTACGATTGTTAAATATCACAAGTGAGCTCGGTGATATATGGTCAGTCCTGGGAATGGCATAGCCTGATCAACTATGATGGTCCTAGGAGTGATTAGCATATGCCCTAGAATGTTTGTGATGTGTTAACAAGTCTAAAAACTTACCAATAATACCACAAGAAGATCAGTAGAACTTAAACTTAAAATACTATAGGTGTATTTTGTACTACTAGTTACATGTATACTATATTCTTATACCTCTCTTCTCGCGTAGATTTAAATGGTTGGATTGCATCACGACGACCTGTACTTTCCAAATGAAGGTAATGCCGGGTGGATCGAAGAAGAGCCCGAAGATGACCATCCAATCCCTTTGGATGATCACCTCGCAGAAGGCTTTTCTGATGGATCTAACTCCGAGCCTAAAGTCAACAACCTACCGCTAGTAGGTCAAGCCCCGAACAACAATCCCCGACCAGCTTTTCCAGGTCCTACTCCCTTGTGGGCAACCAACTTGAATCGCTGGAGTGATGAACACGGTCAACCCTTACCATACTTTGGGGACCAAACCTTTTACAACGTCAGCGATGGTGGCTCTGCTGACCGAGCTCTGCTCGTCATTATCTGCAGAATAGCTCGTAATGTGGTTTTTTTACTTATTACTATGAGGACATATACATTACATTACTATGAGTACCTATACAACTATACTAGGAGAAGAACATATACAACTATACTAGAAAGAGAACATATACAACTATACTAGAAAGAGAACATATACAATGGATGATGTTGTTTGCTTATTTACTGTTATACTGTGTTGTGATACTTTACATGACGTCCTCCGCCCCAGAACATTTCCGCCGTTCTTGGTTTTGGGGTGTGACACAATGCTCATCAAAGCTTTGCTAAATTGCATAGACTTAAATTGTAGAACTCAAGAATCAAACAATGCTTATCAATGTTTTGCTTAAATTTCAAAGACTTCTATTTTCGAAGTCATAAATTCAAAGATCCTCATCAAAGCTTTGCTAAATTGCATAGATTTCTATTGTGGAACTCAAGTATTAAACAATGCTCATCAAAGCATTGCTAAATTGCATAGACTTCTAATGTGGAACCCAAGAATAAAACAATGCTCATGAAAGCTACGCTAAATTGCATAGACTTCTATTATGGAATTCAAGAATCAAATAATCCTCATCAAAGCATTGCTTAAATTTCATGGACTTCTATTGTGGAACTCAATAATTAAACGATGCTCATCAAAGCTTAGCTAAATCGCATAGACATCTACTGTGGAACTCAAGAATTAAGCAATGCTTATCAGAGCTATGCTAAATTGCGAAGACTACATCTATCGTGGAATACAAGAATTAAACAATGCTCATCAAATCCTTGCTAAATTTTATAGAATTCTATTGTGGAACACAATAATGAAACAATGCTCATCAAAGATTTGCCGAAATTGTAGACTTCTGTTGTGGAACTCAAGAATTAAACAATGCTCTAAGAAGCTTTGCTAAATTGCGAAGACGACTTTTATTGTGGAACTCAAGTATTAAACAATGGTTATCAAAGCTTTGTTAAACTGCATTGACTTCTAATGTGGAACTAAAGAATGAAATATTGTTCATCAAAGCTTTGCTTAAATTGCATAGAATTCTATTGTGGAACTCAAGAATTAAACAATAGTCATCAAAGCTTTGCTAAATTGCAAAGACTACTTCTATTGTGGAGCACAAGAATTGAACAATGCTCACCAATGCTTTGCTAAATTGCATAGACTTCTAAGGTGGAACCCAAGAATGAAACAATGCTCATCAAAGCTTTGGTAAATTACATAGACTTATATTGTGGAACTCAAGAATCAAACAATGCTCATCAATGTTTTGCTTCAATTGCATAGACATCTATTTTCGAACTCATGAATTCAAAGATCCTCATCAAAGCTTTGCTAAATTGCACATATTTCTATTATGGAACTCAAGTATTAAACAATGCTCATCAATGCATTGCTAAGCATAGACTTCTAACGTGGAACCAAAGAATGAAACAATGCTCATGAAAGCTTCGCTAAATTGCATAGATTTCTGTTGTGGAACTCAAGAATCAAACAATGCTCATCAAAGCTTTGCTTAAATTGCATAGACTTCTGTTGTGGAAATCAAGAATTGAACGATGCTCAACAAAGCTTTGCTAAATTGCATAGACTTATAATGTGGAACTCAAGAATGAAACAATGTTCGTCAAAGCTTTGCTTAAACTGCATAGACTTCTATTGTGCAAGTCAAGAATAAAGAAATGATCCTCAAAGCTTTGCTAAATTGCGAAGACTACTTCTATTATGGAACTCAAGAATTAAACAATGCTCATCAAAGCTTTGCTAAATTGTATAGACTTCTAATGTGGAACTCAAGAAATAAACAATGTTTATCAAAGCAGTACTTGTAACGACCCAATTTTCACGTCCAAAAAATTCATTTTTAAAACATTACTTTAGAAACATTAATAATAAAAAACATTGTTTGATCAAACCACATCACAACGTAAACGATGTCTAAAAGCCAAATCGTACAACCAATCGAAATATCAGAGTATAAATCCCAGAGAAATCTCGTAAATGCGGAAACCAGTGTGTGTGCATGATGTGCCGCTACCGCGCCAGCTCCTTCCCCTTTGAAGAATAGGTACCTGAAACCAAAACTGTAAACTGTAAGCACAAAGCTTAGTGAGTTCCCCTATCGTACCACATACCATACAAACACATAACATACATACTGCCAGGCTATTCTGGGGTGCCTGACTACGCGGTATGGCCATTCTGGGGTGCCGACTACCCGTGCGGCCATTCTAGGGTGCCGTCCTACCCGTGTTAAGCCATTCTGGGGTGCTGACCACCCGTGTCAAGCCATTCTGGGGTGCTGACTACCCATCGGTCCTAACAACCAATCCTCGGGGACTATTTCACCCCCTACTGCTACTTACACATATATCATACATAACATATTATCAGACATATCTGGGGTGTCTAGGCTACCCTTCGGTCCTAACAACCAAACTCGGGGACTGGTCCCCTCCTACTACCTCTATAGCATATAACATAACAAGCCAGCACGCAAACACATCATCACGTACTGTCAGACATTTCTGGGGTGTCTGAACTACCCTTCGGTCCTATCAACCGATCTCTACTTCTATCTCATATAATATATCATGCTAACATATAACATATCAGGTAGTAGCAGACCTAGATGATATCACAAAGACAATCATCTAACATACGACTCCTACTGGTGGGCCGGCATTGTGGCCGTAGACCCACCGCTACTAGAAGGTAACTCACCTCGAAGTAGCTGCTGATCTGATCGGGAACTGACTGTCTACTGCTGCTGCTGCTCCTTCGGAAATCCTCCGGCTGCAATTCCCACAACATACTCAATCAATCACTGCTAACTGACCTTTGGGTAAAATGACCATTTTACCCCTGACCATGTCATAAGTCAAAGTCAGAGTCAACTTTCAGTTGACCCGACTCGCCGAGTTGGCTCTCCAACTCGCCGAGTCCCTATCCACTCGATTGTCCTGAATCCCGTCCCTACTCGTCAAGTTAGGCGTTGACTCGACGAGTTCTTCTTCTAAACTGAGGTTCAAGTCCTTCATCCTACTCGCTGAGTTGTATGAACAACTCGCCGAGTCCGTCTTCATCCGAAGAACACTTATGCTGAGACTCGCCGAGTTGTATGAACAACTCGTCGAGTTCATCTTCATCCGATGAACTCTTATGCTGAGACTCGCCGAGTTGTATGAACAACTCGCCGAGTCTGTTCTTGATCTAAGGAGATTGCCTTGAACTCACCGAGTCAGGGCATGGACTCGCCGAGTTCCTCCATGGATTAGTTTCGCTTCCAACTCACTGAGTCACACCCCGTGACTCATTACACACACTCGACACAACGAAAAGGGGACAACTCAGAGACTCGCGAGCAGACTCGCCGAGTCATATGAACGACTCGTCGAGTCATCGCCATGCAATCACTAAATACGCGATTTCGCTCGATTCCATTCTATGTCATTCACAGATCTGGGTTCCTAGAACATGAGTGACACGTAAAGTTTCCAACTTTACGTGTAGATATTCACCAATGAGGGATTTAGGGCTCAAAATGCCTCAAAAGGGTAGATCTAGGGTGAACAAGCAACATGGGTCCATAAAGGTAACGGATCTGAGCTCCTGGAGCTCAATCTTGCCTAGATCTAAAGGCCAATAAGCATAAAAACACAGGGAAAACGGGCTATACCTCAAAGAAATCACTGAGAGAACACTAAGATGCTTGGCTTCCTTCCCTTCCTCTTGATCTACTCCACTTCCTTCTGAAAATCCTTCAAGAACACACAAAATGCTTCAAACTCTCAAGGAAATGAGCTTTGGAACGAGGGTTGGGAGCTCAGGGGTGAATGGGGGCTGGCTTGGGGCGGACATGAGGTTTAAATAGGGTGCAAACCCCTGAAATTTAGGGTTTCATCCAACAGCGGTGACTCGCCGAGTCCAGGATATGGACTCGCCGAGTCGCCAACTTAAACATGTCTCGGGTCCCGTATCTACTCGGCGAGTCGGACCTATGACTCGCCGAGTCCAAGGCTAAAAAAAGAGAATACTTAAATAAGATTTACGTACCAGGAACCAGGTGCTACAAATCTCCCCCACTTATTTTAGACTTCATCCTCGAAGTCTGTTGCTCGATCCTAAAACAGCTCGGGGTAATGCTCCATCATCTCGTCCACCGGCTCCCAAGTCCATTTCGAACCCTTGCGGTGCTGCCATTGCACCTTCACTAGCTCCACCTTCTTGTTCCTCAAATCCTTCGACTTCCTGTCGAGGATTGCGACTGGGCGCTCAATGTAATTCAGGCTGTCATCAACCTGTATATCCTCTAATGGCACAACCGCTGAATCGTCCACTAGGCAGTTCTGCAGCTGAGAAACATGGAAAATGATGTGGATCTGGCTGAGCTCGGCTAGCAGATCCAGCCTATACGCCACCTTGCCCACCCGGGCCACAACCCTGAATGGTCCGATGAATCTCGTGCCCAACTTGCCCCGCTTCCTGAATCGAATGATGCCTTTCCAAGGCGACACCTTTAGGAGAACCATATCCCCGACTTGGAACTCCAAGTCGGATCGATGCTTGTCGGCGTAACTCTTCTGTTGACTCTAAGCAGTCTGAAGCCTGGTCCGAACCTGCTGGATCCTCTCGGTCATCTTGAGCACCACTTCAGTGCTCCCCATGACTCTCTGGCCAACTTCACCCCAGCATATCGGGGTCCTGCACCTCCGTCCATACAATATCTCGAATGGAGGGCGGTCGATACTCGCGTGGTAGCTGTTGTTGTAGGAGAACTCGGCCAAGGGAAGATAGGTATCCTAGCTACCACCGAAGTCTAACACGCACGCCCGCAACATATCCTCCAAGGTCTGGATGGTCCGCTCGCTCTGACCATCCGTCTGCGGGTGAAAGGCGGTGCTAAAATGCAAACGAGTGCCCAACTTGTCATGAAATCTCTTCCAAAATCTGGAAGTAAAACGCACATCCCTGTCCGAGATAACCGATACTGGCACCCCGTGTCGCGCCATGATCTCCCTGATATAGATGTCGGCCAATTTCTCGGCCGATATGCTCTCCTGAATCGGGATAAAGTGAGCACTCTTGGTCAATCGATCCACGATGACCCAAATCGAATCCACTCCACGCGCGGTCCTGGGAAGCTTCGTGATAAAATCCATCGTGATATCTTCCCATTTCCATAGTGGAATATCCAACGGTTGCATCTTGCCATGCGGTCTCTGATGTTCGGCCTTGACCTTCCTGCAGGTCAAGCACCGCTCAACGTACCATGCCACATCCCGCTTCATGCAGGGCCACCAATAATCTAGACGAAGATCCCTATACATCTTCGTCGCCCCGGGATGAATAGAGAATCGGGACTTGTGCGCCTCCTCTATCAAAATCTGGCGCATGCCTCCGTGATACGGCACCCACACCCTATGGTGTAGTGTCAATAGTCCTCGGCTATCATAATCAAAGGAGAAAATCTGGCCCTTTGGTTGGGTATTGGTGCAACATTACCTATTGATAAATCCCTAACTTTAGGTCTTTTTTAAATTGATTCAATTGTGAAATAAAATATCACGACGTATGACCCACCACATGCTCGCTCTTCCGATGCTCCTCCTTGATAGCCTCCTGTTGAGCCTCCCGAATTCGCACCAACAGGGGAGTCACCACGGTCATCCTCATGCATACGTCCCTGATCGGCACTGCCTTGCGGCTAAGCGCATCGGCCACCACATTGGCCTTCCCCGGGTGGTAGAGGATCTCGCAATCATAATCCTTCACCACGTCCAACCACCGGGTATGAGCCTTCGTATCATCTCCAGTATTCAGGCTCAGAAATATATGCGCAAGGAATATCGTGCCTTTCTTGCTCACGTTGTCGACACAAGTCAGAAAGTGAAAGATCCAAAAGACATTCCCGTTGTATGCGAATTCCCTGATGTTTTCCCAGAAGACCTTCTAGGTCTACCTCCCAAAGGTCAGGTTGAGTTAAGAATCGACCTAGTCCTAGGAGCTACTCCCATAGCTAAGTCGCCCTATCGTTTAGCGCCTGCCGAAATGCAAGAACTATCTGGTCAACTCAACGAGCTGCTCAACAAGGGTTTTATAAGACCGAGCTACTCACCTTGGGGAGCTCCGGTCTTGTTCGTGAAAAAGAAGGATGGATTGTTTCGTATGTGCATCGATTATAGGGAACTCAACAAACACACAGTCAATAATCGTTATCCTCTCCCTCGTATCGACGATCTATTCGACCAACTGCAAGGAGCAAGTTACTTCTCCAAGATTGATCTTAGATCCGGGTATCACCAGTTACGGGTGCTTGAGGAAGATGTCCCGAAGACAGCCTTCCGAACCCGTTACGGGCATTTTGAGTTCTTAGTGATCCCCTTTGGACTGACTAACGTCCCCGCAGTATTCATGGACTTGATGAATAGGGTGTGTCGTCTATACCTAGATCAGTTCATCATCGTCTTCATCGACAATATACTCGTCTACTCTCGAAGCGAGGAAGAACACAAGGATCACCTACGACGAGTCCTGGAAACGCTGCGATCAAAGAAGTTATATGCGAAGTTCTCTAAGTGCGAGTTTTTGATCCGAAGAGTTGAATTCTTAGGACATGTGGTTAGTGAAGAAGGAATCTACGTGGATCCCTCCAAAATTAAAGCTATTGAGAACTGGTCAGCACCGAAGACGCCTACAGAAATTCACCAATTTCTAGGTCTCGCTGGCTACTACCGCAGATTCATCCAAAACTTCTATCGGATTGCGAAGACTCTCACCATGTTGACATAGAAGGGTGTATCATTTGACTGGGAAGAGAAACAGGAGAAGGCATTCCAGATCCTGAAGCGAGCTTTATGCACCGCACCGGTATTATCCCTTCCCGAAGGGACAGAAGATTTTGTTGTATACTGCAATGCATCAAATCAAGGGCTCGGTTGTGTCTTGATGCAACGAGGTAAGGTTATAACCTATGCTCAAGACAGCTAAAGACACATGAGGCGAACTACACTACTCACGACCTCGAGTTAGGAGCGGTCATCTTCGCACTAAAAATCTGGAGACACTACCTGTATGGAACGAAGAGCGTGGTGTACACTGATCACAAAAGCCTCCAGCACATACTGAACCAGAAAGAGCTCAACATGAGACAACGCCGATGGGTCGAGCTACTCAGTGATTACGACTGCGAAATCCAATACCACCCAGGGAAAGCCAATGTAGTAGCAGACGCCTTGAGTAGGAAGGAGTATTCTGGACGAAGAACCAAGTCATTGACAATGAATATCCGTTCGCATCTATCCGCGCAGATCAGGAAGGCTCAACTGGAAGCCTTAAAGCCTGAGAATGTGACGGGAGATTCCCTGTGCGGAAAGGATAAAAGTTTGGAAGTCAAGGGTGACGGAGCCTACTACTTCATGGACCGAATCTGGACTCCGCGCCATGGAGGTTTCAGAGACTTGGTCATGAAGGAAGCACACAACACTCGCTACTTCGTCCACCCAGGTTCAGATAAGATGTATCTGGATCTCAAAAAGCTATATTGGTGGCCTAACATGAAAGTGGAGATCGCTACCTTTGTGAGCAAGTGCCTTACTTGCGCGAAGGTCAAGGTCGAATATCAAAAGCCATCAGGACTCCTCCAACAACCAGAGATACCGGAATGGAAGTGGGAGCGGATTACAATGGACTTTATAACCAAGCTACCCAAGACAGCAGGTGGGTTGGATACCATTTGGGTCATCGTCGACAGATTGACCAAGTCTGCGCACTTCCTACCCATCAAGGAAACGGACAAGATGGAGAAACTCACAAGAACATACATAAAGGAAATAGTGCGGCTGCATGGCGTCCCTATATCTATTATCTCGGACAGAGATAGTAGATTTACCTCTAGATTTTGGCAATCATTACAAAAGGCGCTAGGGACGAGGCTGGACATGAGTACAGCCTACCATCCGCAGACTGACGGACAAAGTGAGAGGACGATCCAAACTCTAGAAGATATGCTGCGAGCTTGTGTGATCGACTTCGGTAAATCGTGGGATACACACTTACCTCTTGTGGAGTTTTCCTACAACAACAGTTATCATACTAGCATCAAGGCAGCTCCATTCGAAGCCCTCTACAGCCGAAAGTGCAGATCCCCTCTGTGCTGGGCTGAGGTGGGTGACACTCAGTTAGCTAAAGGACGAGTTCCTGATAGCGCTCTCACTGGTCCGGAGATTATTCGAGAAACAACCGAAAACATTGTACAGATTCGGGAACAACTAAAAGCCGCTAGGGATCGATAGAAAAGCTACGCAGACAAACGAAGAAAACCCTTGGAGTTCTAGGTGGGAGACCGAGTCCTTTTGAAGGTCTCGCCCTGGAAGGGCACGATACGCTTCGGAAAGCGTGGAAAGCTGAACGCAAGGTACATAGGGCCTTTCAAGATTTTCGCCAGAATCGGCCCTGTAGCTTACAAACTCAACTTACCCCACGAGCTAAGCAACATACACCCAACCTTCCATGTCTCAAACTTGAAGAAATGCCTGTCCGACGAGACTCTCGTAATTCCCCTCGACGAGATCGAGGTCAATGAGAGCCTCAACTTTGTGGAAGAGACTGTGGAGATTATGGATCGGGAAGTAAAACGAACGAAACGAAGCCGCATCCCTATTGTTAAAGTTCGGTGGAACGCCAAGCGGGGACCGGAATTTACTTGGGAGCGCGAAGATCAAATGAAACTTAAATATCCCCATCTCTTCGCTTAGTGGTATTATAATACTTATCTTTATGAATTCTAAATTTTGGGATGAAATTCCCCTAACGGGGGGATGATGTGACAATCCAAATTTATTGCCGTTACATAACCCCGTTTCCACTAACGGAATTCGTCATTATGTATTAATTTCCGTGATATTTGGAGTCGTCAATAAATAAATATCTATCTATTTACATTTTCTTGATATTATCATTTTATTATTGAGTAAATATAACTTGTAAGTGGTAACCCCGTTTAACCAAACAAAGCTATATTACTTTTAACCACTTCACCCGGGTAAAAAAGTTTTAACCCTGTTAAACTTTAGCATCGGGTAGTCGTGTACTGGGTGCAATACCCGAGGCATATATAAAGTAAATGAACACCACTTTGAACCTTTTTTACCACTCATTCACTCTCTCTCTCTCACTACTTTCTCTCTCTAGACCCGAACCCGACTCCAAAACCGCGAATTCCGGCTTCCAAATGTAAGAGTTTCTTCCCTAGCTTGTTCTAAACGTACTCCATTGCATTTAGCACACAAAAATCATAGGATTTAGTGGAAAACATGGAGTTTACGGCCTAGGAAACCTCTTAGGCCGTAAACACCCAAAACATGGCCAAAAGTCCCATTTTCCCTTCCTTTAAGCTTGGATGCTAATTAAGGAAATAGCCTAGATGAGTTTGGACATGAAAACACAAGTTTTTAAAGCCTAAAAGAGGGTTTACGGCCCAAGCTTGTGCTTAGGCCGTAAACACCCAATTTCTATGTTAAATAGCCCCAAAAACTCATCTAAGGCATGTTAGAATTTAGATATGATCTTGGGAAATGCTTAAGGCCATTAAGCAACATATTTTAGAGCCTAAAAGGGGAGTTTACGGCCAAGACTATGCTTGGGCCGTAAACACCTAATTTCCATGCCAAAATGTCCCAAAAACTCACCTAAGGCCTTCTAGAATTTAGTTATGATTTAAGGGAGTGCTTAGGACCATTTAACAATCCATTTTGAGGGACAAAATGGAGTTTACGGCCCAAGCACAAGCTAGGACCGTAAACTCCCTCAAACACCACCAAATGAAGGTTTTAACCCCCAAATTTGGTCCAAGGCATTCACTAGAAATTTAGGGGAGGGAGTAAAAGCCTTATATTGCATTTTTGGGTGAAGGACCAGAGTTTACGGCCAAGCCTAGGGGCTTACGGCCGTAAACTCCCAAGGAGTGGCCTTTGGGCCGTAAACTTCAAGGGAGTAAACTCTTGGACTCCCCCGTAACCCCTATTTGGCCTTATACGATCCCCGGGAACTCCTTCTAAGCCCTAAGACCCCGAATAAATGCTAGAATATCTAAATATCTTACAAAAAAGCACAAAATGATTAATTTCTTGTAAAATACATATTTCATATGATATTAGGGTCTTAAAAGGTGCACAAGTCCTCAATTGGTACAAAACGCTCAACCGACACTTTCACCCGATTTACTCGGTTTCAGGTGAGTTCATACCCCTTTAATGAACCTTTCAAATGTTTTATATGTTTTAGGGGGGGGGGATACAAGTCAATTATGCATGTTTATGGAAATTTATACAAGTCAATTATTCATGTTACGGAAATTAATCACATGTGATTCACTATCCGTAGTTCAAATCACATGTGATTTACCACTATGTTTATTAAAAAGGATTTTCGTTTTCAAAACTATTTTGGATAAATAAAAAATTTTCTAAATGTTCCCTTTTGACAAGATTTTTATTAAATAAATTCCTTATAAAATGTAACCACACCAATATATTTATATAAGTAAGACTTGAAGGACTTAGGACCGATAGCTCGCCTTATTTCCTGTTCTTGTTTGATTGTGGGCTTAGGGTAGTTGTTATCCATCCGACTGTCATTGATTTCTTAGTTATATATCATATATATATTAGTGTTGGATACGAGTATTTTCATTTCATTCGATGTTTAAACCACTAAACTGTCAAAAATCATTCACACTAAGTTAACTATAATAGTTATAGTTAAGGCCACTATTACTCGCTATAACTACTACTCTACACACTATAATACACTCTATTACGATACTATACACTAATAAGAGAACACACTACGAGTTATACAAAAGACTACTACACTATAATACAAGAGAAAGCACTAATCAAGAGATAACACACTAACCTACTACGAGATACTCTATTCGCTACGCACTACGCCCAGAGTCTTCTGACAGGAAGACGACGCTATATGTATAGATCTATACGGGGCAGACGCTATTACATCCGGACTGTTAACTTCAGTCCGAGCCGCACAGGTCCAGGGATGCCACTACTTCACTACATTGTGCATGACCGGGAAGGTCATGGGGTCCTCTATTACTCACACTATCGGTAACATACAGAAATACACTATAACACACTAAAATACTAAACTAAAAGTAAGTTAATATCCCGAAGTAATCAAGTATCTAACACTAAAAGAAGTTTGCACCACTATTATTGACTTCAGGCATAACCTATCATATTGCATTACTTATTGGAGATTTAATATTATACTTTTACAATAAATGGTTTTCACAGATGAAAATTTCATGTTTCTTAAAGGTTTTCACTCACAATGTATTTCTGGAAAATATAGGATTTTCTAGGTTTTTCTACTACTTAAGAATGTAAATTGCAGCTTTTCATACTATCGGTTCTAATGCTTTTTATACAAAATCTCACATTAAACTCTTATGAACTCACCAGCTTTATGCTGATATTCGTTTTCAAAATAGCTTGTATCCTCAGGTCAAAGATAAACAGTTACAGGTGCAACTTTTTGGAGAAGGTGGAGCATACTAGATCCATCTCTTATTTTTGATTTACTTTTGGTATTTGTTGAACATTACAAAACACATTTGTAATTAAACTCACTATGTAATGAAATGGTTGTATGTTTCTTGTTTTTACTATTATGCAATTGTGATGATATTGTACATGACGTCCTCCACCCCGAAACGTATTCCGCCGTTATCGGTTTTGGAGTGTGACATCAATTGGCCTTCTTGTGGCCCCTCTGGTTGCAGTGGAAACACAACAACTCTAATGTCTGAATAACTGCTGCCGGAGCAGTGTAATCCCTACTAAAGTGCCCAGACTTGCCGCACTTGTAGCAGCCTGTCGCATTTCCTGCAGCGGCTCGGTCCTGACTGGCCTTTCGGTCTACCATCTGATCCCTTGGGCTTCTTCCCCGAAGCCACTCCTGTCTGTCCCTTCTCTGACTTCCGTTTCCGGATGTGCTCCAAATCTATCTCCCTCTCCCTCGCCCTGGCAATCATAGAGTCCAAGGTAGGGCAAGCTGAAAAGCTAACATGCTCCCGGATGTCAGCTCGTAGCATATCATGATAACAGGTCCTCCTCATATCCTCGTCACCAGCATACTGGGGCACCAACAAATCCCTCTCCCGGAACTTGGCGGTGATCTCCGCCACAGTCTCAGTCGTCTGCCTCATGTCTAAAAACTCCCGGGCCAGCTGCTGAAGCTTGACAGCCGGCGCACACTCTGCCCTGAATCTGGTCACAAAATCTGACCAAGTCATGGCCTCAATAGCTGAGGCTGCCAACGAGTCTCCTACTTACTCCCACCAATCTCGAGCTCGGTCCCGCAAACACCCTGCTGCATACCTCATCTTCGACCCCTCGGGGCAGAAGCTAGTCAACTGTGCAGACTCGATGTCTGTAATCCATCGTCTGGTGGCAATGGGGTGTTTCACCCCGTGGAAATCCGGCGCACCACTACCCCTGAAGTCCTTAAAGGACAGTGTGTGAGATCCCGACTGGCCAGATGCCATGTTGCTCCTGAACGCCCTGAGGCGATCTTCCATCAACTCGATGATCCCTTCCTTGATCGACCCGAAGATAATGGGAGTCGACTCAAGGATACCCCTGGTGATCTCTGACGCGATGAACTCGCGTAGTCCCTTGTCTACCTGCTCGGAACCTGATCCCGAACCTGACCCCTCTCTTGAACCGCCATCTATCGGCCTCGATCGAAGTACCACCATTCTGCAATACATAATAACACACATTCGTGATACTGATTCTTCCTGAGGGATCACAACTACTTACAAGTTCCCTGGTCTTATATTGGCCTTCCTTGGTTCGGGTATGGATCCTCTGCTTTCAGTAGTACGGGCCCATACTACCTTCCACATCTATCCGTACCTTCTTCAAGGACTGCCTCGACTCCACCAGATCCCTTCCACTGCGGCTGATCACTACTATACTCATCCTAGGCTTGCCCTAGGGAAATCTCAGACTCCACCCTACCAAGTCCTCAGCTGCTGAAGGCCTCTTAGTAGTGCCAATTAACTATTACCTGAACACCATCACATGTGGTGAGGCTCGGATAATCCTTCGAGTAACAGGCTCACCCCTACAACGGTTAGACTCAAACGAGAACTGCGCAATAGGGCCAAATCCAGCACTCTAAGATTATCCAACCCTGATCACATGTGACGTGACGTATTCACCTAATGGCTAACTCCCACCACTCAGAGTCCCACAAAGCATAAAGCAAGCAACATTCAAACTAAGGGAACAATCTCATTCAACTCTATCGGCTTACAGGAACTGTACTAGCATACAATGCTAAGCTCATACCATCAGGCATAACCTAATCAGGCTATCCTACTTGCTGTCTACTCAATACTAGCATGCAATTCTCATACAGCTGAAACACATAAAGCAGGCACATAAGGCATCACTCCTAGATCCTTAGTCCTATTCTAGCATGCTGTTCTACAAAAGCTGATAAACATAACATAAACTTGTATGGGTACTTTGGGGAATATTTACTTGAGCTCGGCCGGTCGCGCACATCACACACTTCGTTCTTTCTCAAAACTCTTTTCTCAATTTTTAGAAAACATTTTCTTTTAGAAAATCTTTTAATCCCTCAATTTGAGTCCAGACACCCCCCGAAGGTGTGTCCGAATCCCTCAAACCAGGGCTCTGATACCAACTTGTAACAACCCAATTTTCACGTCCAAAAATTTTGTTTTTAAAACATTACTTTAGAAAAATTAATAATTAAAAACATTGTTTGATCAAACCACATCACAACGTAAACCATGTCTAAAAGCCAAATCGTACAACCAATCGAAATATCAGAGTATAAATCCCAGAGAAATCTCGTAAATGCGGAAACCAGTGTGTGTGCATGATGTGCCGCTACCGTGCTAGCTCCTTCCCCTTTGAAGAAGAGGTACCTGAAACCAAAACTGTAAACTGTAAGCACAAAGCTTAGTGAGTTCCCCCATCATACCACATACCATACAAACATATAACATACATACTGCCAGGCTATTCTCGGGTGCCTGACTACCCGGTACGGCCATTCTGGGGTGCCAACTACCCGTGTGGCCATTCTGGGGTGCCGTCCTACCTGTTTCAAGCCATTCTGGGGTGCTGACTACCCGTGTCAAGCCATTCTGGGGTGCTGACTACCCATCGGTCCTAACAACCGATCCTCGGGGACTATTTCACTCCCCCTACTGCTATTTACACATATATCATACATAACATATTATTAGACATATCTGGGGTGTCTGGGCTACCCTTCGGTCCTAACAACCGAACTCGGGGACTGGTCCCCTCCTACTACCTCTATCGCATATAACATAACAAGCCAACATGCAAACACATCATCACGTACTGTCAGACATTCTGGGGTGTCTGAACTACCCTTCGGTCCTATCAACCGATCTCTACTTCTATCTCATATAACATATCATGCTAACATATAACATATCAGGTAGTAGCAAACCTTGATGATATCTCAAAGACAATCATCTAACATACGACTCCTACTGGTGGGCCGGCATTGTGGCTGTAGACCCACTGCTACTGGAAGGTAACTCACCTCGAAGTAGCTGCTGATCTGATCGGGAACTGACTGTCTACTGCTGCTGCTGCTGCTTCGGAAATCCTCCGGCTGCAATTCCCACAACATATTCAATCAATCACTACTAACTGACCTTTGGGTAAAATGACCATTTTACCCCTGACCGTGTCATAAGTCAAAGTCAGAGTCAATTTTCAGTTGACCCGACTCGCCGAGTTGGCTCTCCAACTCGCCGAGTCCCTATCCACTCGATTGTCCTGAATCCCGTCCCTACTCATCGAGTTAGGCGTTGACTCGACGAGTTTTTCTTCTAAACTGAGGTTTAAGTTCTTCATCCTACTTGCCGAGTTGTATGAACAACTCGCCGAGTCCATCTTCATCCGAAGAACACTTATGCTGAGACTCGCCGAGTTGTATTAACAACTCGTCGAGTTCATCTTCATCCGATGAACACTTATGCTGAGACTCGCCGAGTTGTATGAACAACTCGCCGAGTCTGTTCTGATCTAAGGAGATTGCCTTGAACTCACCGAGTCAGGGCATGGACTCGCCGAGTTCCTCTATGGATGAGTTTGGCTTCCAACTCACTGAGTCACACCCCGTGACTCACTACACACACGACACAACAAAAAGGGGACAACTCGGAGACTCGCGAGCAGACTCGCCGAGTCATATGAACGACTCGCCGAGTCATCTCCATGCAATCAATAAATACGCGATTTCGCTCGATTCCAGTCTATGCCATTCACAGATCTGGGTTCCTAGAACATGAATGACACGTAAAGTTTCCAACTTTACGTGTAGATATTCACCAATGAGGGATTTAGGGCTCAAAATGCCTCAAAAGAGTAGATCTAGGGTGAACAAGCATCATGGATCCATAAAGGTAACGGATCTGAGCTCTTGGAGCTCAATCTTGCCTAGATCTAAAGGCCAATCAGCTTATTACGACTTATATTGCACATACAAGTTTGAGGAAAGGCTCAAGAAAGACTTTATGGAGCAATAAGCATAAAAACAGAGGGGAAAACGGGCTATACCTCAAAGAAATCACTGAGAGAACACTAAGATGCTTGGCTTCCTTCCCTTCCTCTTGATCTACTCCACTTCCTTCTCAAAATCCTTCAAGAACACACAAAATGCTTCAAACTCTCAAGGAAGTGAGCTTTGGAACGAGGGTTGGGAGCTCTGGGGTGAATGGGGGCTGGCTTTGGGCGGACATGAGGTTTAAATAGGGTGCAAACCCCTGAAACCTAGGGTTTCATCCAACAGCGGTGACTCGCCGAGTCCAGGATATGGACTCGCATAGTTGCCAACTTAAACATGTCCCGGGTCCCTTATCTACTCGGCGAGTCGGACCTATGACTCGCCGAGTCCAAGGCTAAAAAAAGAGAATACTCAAATAAGATTTACGTACCAGGAACCAGGTGCTACATTACTTGAACTGCATAGACTTCTATTGTGGAACTTAAGAATTTTACAATGCTCAACAAAGCTTTGCTAAATTGCGAAGACGACATCTTTTGTGGAACTCAAGAATTAAACTATGATCATCAAACCTTTGCTAAATTCAAGACGACTTCTAATGTTGAACTCAAGAATGGAACAATGCCCATCAAAGCTTTGCTTAAATTGCATACACTTCTGTTGTGGAACTCAAGAATTAAACAATGTTCATTAAAGCTTTGCTAAATTGCAACGACTACTTCTTTTGTGGAACTCAAAAGTTGTACAATGCTCATCAATGCTTTGCTAAATTGCATAGATTTCCAATGTGTAACCCAATAATGAAACAATACTCATCAAAGCTTTGCTAAATTGCATAGACTTCTATTTTGGAACTCAAGAATCAAACAATCCTTATCAAAGCTTTGCTTAAATTACATAGACTTCTATTGTGGTACTCAAGAATTAAACGATGCTCATCAAAGCTTTGCTAAATTGCATAGACTTCTATTGTGGAACTCAAGAATTAAACAATGCTTATCAGAGCTTTGCTAAATTGCAAAGACTACATCTATCGTGGAATTTGTCACACCCCAAAATCGGAACGGGGGAAACGTTCTGGGGTGGAGGACGTCATGTCAAGTATCACAACATATGCAGTATAGTAATCAAAGTACAACAACCATTGCATTAATAGTAATAATTTTACATAGGTTACATTTAACAATAACATCAAAGAGATATAGGAAATAACATAAGCTGCAGCTTGGTACTAGGCTGACTTCGCAAAAGCTCCCGGAGTGTACCTGTCTATTTATGATCCGAGAATACAAGTTATTTTGAAAGCGAGTATTAGCATTTTAATGCTGGTGTGTTCATAAGTATTTAATGGCATTGATATATAAATACATGTTTTTCTTCAAAATAATCTCATAAAAGATGGTGGTTTAGAATTTACAAAGTATTAGAATTTCTTCCAGAAAATCCTATATTTTCTAATAAAAGTAGTCTTCTACCAAAACCCTATTGTTTTATGTTTAAAGAGTAATTTCCCCCAAAGGTAACTATCTTTATCAAAATATAGTTTTTACTTTAAAGAATTTGTGAGGAAATCACAAGCAAAAGTAAATAGGGAAAACAATGTTTTTCCTCAACAGTAACACTGCTGGTTAAAGGTAAATAAAACATAGACTCCGTAGGGACGCCTTGAAAAGTCTAAAAGGGTAAAATACAGACTCCAGACGGTATCGAATGAGCAATACGTCTAGCAAAGTCTAAAAGAATCTTTAATCCTAAGTAGGTTTATTTAAAGATATATATATATATATATATATATATATATATATATATATATATATATATATATATATATATATATATATATATATATATATAAGGATTATTTTATATATAGAAAATACCATGATGACATTTATTACCTTAAAGCCATGAATTATAAGGTAACTCTAAAGACATTCGTAACCATACTGATTGACAATCAAATACTTGACGACCTACTAGCGTCGGAATGAATATGAAATTTGTCACCCTTTGGCTTGGTCAGCCAGGCCTGTAGCTAGCAGTCAGGATGTGGGAGTGTCTATCTCGTATAGATCTATACACACAATGCCCGCTTTCCCTCCTGGAGACTCTGGTTACCACTCGACAACTGTGAAATCCGCATCATAAGGATGTATCTCGTGTTTTGATTTCTATAAACCTTTCTTTTATTAAAAGTACAAGTTTTTAGAATATAGATATAACTAAGTTCTCCTTTATGAAAGTTATGGTTGGTTTCTAAACTATACCTATTATAGTTTACTTGAGAGGTTGGCTGGATGCCTTTGCTACCCAAAGGTGATGAATTGCTTGACGGAACTTTTATGACTATATATGTATACATAATATATAACTAATATTTAAACGACCTTCGGACGGATAACCGTTACCCTAAAGCCACATCCAAACAAGGAAAAGGAATTAAAGCGAGTTAGCCTTCCTAAGTCCTTTAAACATTACTTATATAACTATACATATACAGGCATGCATTTGACAATATAAAAGTATAAAATGAAGTTTTTGGTAAAACCTTTGGAAAATCTATAAATAAGAATTAATGACTTGATGTCAGTTTATAAAAACAAGATTTGAAAACCTTTAGCTGGATAAAAATAGTTTAACAAGCAGAAATCTATTTGCTAGCTAGTTATTAATCACATGAGATTGATCTAATAACTTACTAGTTCCCATAAAAGCATTTAAAATCATTTAAAAAGGTTGATTAAGGGGTATGAACTTACCTGACATGGGTGATTCGGATGAACAGATGGTATAGGATGCTAAGTGTCAAGTGAGGACTTGAACAGACACGCGAATCCTATTTAACATGTAGTGATACATTTAAGTATCTAATTAGTCATTTAATAACTAATTATGCAAGTAAAGACATCCTAATACATGAAAACACTTTGCTACAAATGCTAGGAGTACTAAGTGTTGAATATAAAGAGAGTGTGGCCTCACATTGGAGTTTACTCCTCAAATGGGGGCCCTTATGGGGTGTTTACGGTTTCTGGACCACTTCCCCCATGAGTTTACAGCTGTAAACTCACGAGGGAAGTGGTCCAGAAACCGTAAACACCCACCGTAAACTCATGGGAGTGGTGCCATTTGGTGTTTAAAGATCCTAAACCACTCAAGAAATTAAGCTAGACTCGAATCAAGTGCTAAGGAAGTGACTAGGGCTCAAAATGACCCTTCTTTGGAGTTTACGGTCCTTGGACCACTCCTTGGGAGTTTACGGTCGTAAACACATGGGTTTATGACCGTAAACTCATGTTTGCCCATTCCTTTCGTGTTCTGGTGTTTCTATCTTACGCATGCAAGGTTCTAGTCACTTATACAAGCCATAGAAGGTGTTAAGGGCACTTAAACACCATTGGAACGTGTTTACGGTTTTGGGAGATCTCCCCAAACCGTAAACACATGTTTTCTTGGGGATCTTGATGTTCTTCAAGGGTTTAACATGTATTCTAAGTGATTAACTTGATAGGAGGAGTGTACTTACTTATAGGAAGCTCGAAAGAGTGTTTGGAGCCCAAGAACACTAGTGTGTGTTCTTGGTGTTCTTGGTGTTTTGAAGAACACTTGAAGATCTAAGAAAAGAGGAGATTTCCATGGATGAAATCAAGTATAAACACTAGATATAGTTGTAACATCACGAAATATCAAGAGTAGAGTTGAAGGGCTAAAAGAGTAAGTTGTGGAAGAGTGACTCGGCGAGTCCATGGATGGACTCGGCGAGTAAAGTCGCGACTGCGTCGCATGTTAAGTAGCCGACTCGGCGAGTCAGTAAGGAGGACTCGGTGAGTAGGCGCTGAGTGGAGAAAACCCTAATTCCCGGGGTTGAGCCCTATATAAAGAACATAACAGCCCACTCTCAGCCTCTTTATTCATCTCCAAGTCCAGAAACCCTTAGCCTTCGTGTGTGAGTGATCATATCTCAATTGGGAGCTTGAAGGAGATGATTATTGAAGGAATTTTGAGAGATTGAAGGCTTGGAGCAAGGGGCTTTGCTTGGATTCGAATTACATTGCAGTTGGGGTGTCCATTGGAGGTAATATCTCGTTCTTGGACTGATTGTATGTTGTTTCTTCATTTTGGGGTTGTGGGAACTTATCTATGGATGTAATTGGAAGTCTAGAGGTTAGATCTGAGGTTGCTACCTCAGATCTGGAATGGAGAAGAATCAGAGAGCATGAAAGTCCTTGTGTTGGAGTGTTTAGTGAAGCTTACATGTCCCAAACCCTAAACTAATGTGCAATTGGTCTAGATCTCTTAGGATTCACGTAAAGTTTGCCACTTTACGTGATGGATGAGTGGCAGGAGGCTAGATCTATGTTTTGGAGCAATTGCATGGATTAAAATGCTTCTGAATGGATTCAGACCAGTGGTACTCGGCGAGTCACATGGGTGTACTCGACGAGTTGTTTGAAGATGAGCTGGGACTCGGCGAGTTGGAAGAACAACTCGGCGAGTTGGATGAAGATGGCCTGGAACTCGGCGCAAGTTGTATGAACAACTTGGCGAGTAGGTTGAATATAGCCATAGACTCGGCGAGTCTGTTCTTGGACTCGGCGAGTCTTGTCGAAGAGTTCCAATATTCTCTGGTTGAGTCGAGAATCGGTGAGTCAAGGGATGGCTCGGTGAGTTGTGTGCGAGAGGACTCAGAAGTTGTGGGACTCGGCGAGTCTCGGGGTGACTCGGCGAGTTAGGTCGCGGATTGAGTGAGCTCTAAGTATGGGAACTCGGCGAGTCATCGGGTTGACTCGGCGAGTAGGGTCAGTCAGGGGTTGACTTTGACCTTGTCTTTGACCAAGGGTTGACCAGTGGTTTCCAGGGGTATTTTGGTAATTGTTGATTACTGTTTGAGTTCAATGCATTGGTGGCTGTCCAGAGGTAGAGATCGTATCAGTGATCGGAGCAGCTTGGGTTATCTGTTCAGTCAGCAGTTTCAAGGTGAGTTATCATCACTATATCGATAGGGTCTACGGCACCAAGGCCGACCCTTTATCGGATGGAAATCTGGGTAGTGTCTGTTGTTATGATATTGCAGAATATGGGCCGGAAGGCATTACGTTATGGGCCGGAAGGCATTATATGTTGTGGGCCGGAAGGCATTACATGTTGTGGGTCGGAAGGCATTGCGATGTGGACCAGAAGGTCATGGCCTGGAAAGGCGTATGTGTGTAATTAGTATGTTGACTGATTCGTAGGGTGATGTTATGCTAGTGACCGGTTAGGCCGGTATCTTGGTTAGGGTAATGATATGTTATGTGATCTGTTGATCGATTTGCTGACTATGATTTGTTATATGATTATATGTTATGTGCACAGTTGCTTGGTCTGGGGTTTGACCCGATATGTATGGCTGTTCTATGATCTGTTATGTTATGTGGGCATTTTATGTTATGGGCCGGAAGGCGATATGTTATGGGCCGGAAGGCAATATGTTATGGGCCGGAAGGCGATGTGTTATGGGCCGGAAGGCAATATGTTATGGGCCGGAAGGCGATATGTTTTGGACCGGAAGGTCGTGGCCTGGAAGGGCGTATATGTGGTTGGTATTTTGGGGGTATCTCACTAAGCTTTCGGGCTTACAGTTGTGGTTTTATGTTTGCAGGTTCTCAGGAGTCTGTGGCAAGGCAAAGGCGTGATCGTACCGTTCCCCACGTTGGTGTTTTATGAGATGAACTGGAAAAGAATACTCTGTTAAATTATGTATTGAAAACCTTTTGTAACAACGTTATTAAAATGGGTGGTTTTTGAAAAGTTTTAATTGTTTTGAAATTTTGGTCATTACAAGTTGGTATCAGAGCCTTGGTTTGAGTGAATTGGAGGAACACTCGTGTAACTCCAGTCTCAAATAGAGGAAGGTTTTAAAAGAGAAATTAAAATGGTTTTCAAATTAAGAAAAAGGAGGACGCGGAGGTACGATCAGCCGAAGCGAGTAAGTAACCCCAAATTACCATTCATGACACTTGTTTTATTGAGCTTTGATAGAACAACATGCTAGAGTTAGGCTAGGGATCTTCAGGAATTCATGATAATGTTGCTTGATTTGTGATGCCTGTAGCCTAGGACCGGTCCCTTATGGGAGATTCTCAGTGTTCCTCTAGTGGTGAGGGGTTGAGCGTTGTTATGCATGTTTTCTCTAGGGTATTGTGGTAGTACTTCATACAAATATGGGTAGGTGTGGAAGGTAGTATGGGCCCGTACTACTGAAAGCACAAGACCCATACGCGTATTAGGGAAACCATGATCTCTAGGGTTGGGTTGAGAGAGTTGGATCCCAGGTTTGTGGGATGAGTCTGAGATTTGGTATGGTGTTTTTCAGTATGGAGATTCCGAGGCATGATGAGAGTGGATCCGGATCAGGATCGGGAGCTGGAGAGAGAGTTCCGGGTGGATCGGTGCCGTCTGAGGTTATCGATCAGATGAGCACGAGCGAGTTGGATGCGAGGATTCGCGAGATCCTGCATGATGAGGTTGCTGCATTGTTCCGGGCTGAGTTGCCGGAACTGTTTGGGTCGATCAAGACCGCCATGGTTGAGTATTTTGATGAGCGCTATGCGACTCTCGCGGAGATGGCTGCCGCGGCGGCTATAGTGGTTGTACCAATGGCAAGGGGAGGAGCTGATAGGGATTTTCAGTATCGGGACTTCGATAATACGGAGCCTCCTACCTTCGATGGAGTTCAGGCCCCGATTGTTGCTATGAGGTGGTTATCGGACGTGGAGGGGTGTTTCTTCACATGTTCATGCCCTGCTGATCTGAGGGTGAGATGTGCTCTGAACCTGTTGAGGCTCGGGGCGAAGGATTGGTGGAGATTGACCACGGGATCATACTCGGATGCGCAGAGGGCTGTGGTTCCATGGGATCAGTTCAGAGAGATGTTCAGCACTCGCTATGTTCCGCATGATGAAAGGGAGAGATTGGCTCAGGAGTTCCTTGAGCTGAAGTAGGATTCGGAGTTGGTGACTAAGATCACCAGGATGTTCACTGAGAGGGCGATGTTTCGCCCTGAGTTCGCTTCGGGGGCAGGCTCAGATGTCCCGATATCTGAGTATGCTCAAGGGGGATATCAGACAGTTCGTGTCTGCGCAGAGGTGTGAGACCTTGTTGGAGTTGCAGGAGGCCGCCAGGCGGCGTGAGTTAGAGGTTGAGTTGCAGTTGCGTGAGCTGAGGCAGGCTCCGATGCAGTCGCAGCCGACGCCGAAACAGTCCAGGACCGTTGATGTTAGAGTGGGGGATTTGAGCGGCCACACTTGTGGGAAGTGTAGGAGGGGTCACACCGGAGTTTGTTGGTCCGGTGGTACATGCCGCAAGTACGGAAAGGAGGGGTACTATGCGCGGGATTGTCGGCAGTCAGTGCCGGTTCGGGATTTAAGGATTTGTTATCATTGTCGTCAGGTTGGACATTTAAGGGTCAACTGTCCACAGCTTTCTGCAGGACCGGTGCAGGCTCCAGCACCGGCCACTTTGAGGATTTTAGGTGGAGGTTAGGGTGGAGCGGAGCCCCTAGGGGCTCAGGGTCGCGCTTATCAGCTTGCGGCAGAGGAGGTCAGAGCAGTGCCGGATGCGATTATTGCAGTGTATTGTTTGTGCTGGTATCTTTGTGTGGATTTCGATGCGGTATTCGTCGTTTTGCAGGTTTGGCATGGTTATGGATTCGTGTTTCGGTTTTTCGTCTTGGTATCCGTTGTTCCCTGAGGGTTTGGTATGATTATAGTGTGGTGTTTTGGTGCTATCGTTGGTTATCATTCATGAGGGTTATTAGTGGAGATGCGGCATTGGGTTGAATGTCGGGTAGCATCTACATTCGTGGAAGGGATAATTGGAGATCGAATTCTTTTTTGAGCGGATTGATCAGTGAGGAGATGTGTTTTGCTGAGGGTTGCTTATGCTTGTGGGAAGCAGTCAGTGTGTAAGTGTTCTCTTCGTGTGGGGTTTTTCTGGAAGGTCGTTAATGGCGACCGGTGGTTGTTAGTTAGTGCTTTAAGTGGGGGAGAATTGGTGAATTCTTTGGGAGATCGATGAGTATTTAAGGGTGCTTAGCTGTTGGGATTCAGCAGTGTTCTATCAGCCCAGAGTATAGGCTGATAGGAGCGAGTGTCGGGCATGCGGGGCGGGATACAGACCTAGGGAATTTGA
This sequence comes from Lactuca sativa, assembly GCF_002870075.4. Classification (NCBI taxonomy): domain Eukaryota; kingdom Viridiplantae; phylum Streptophyta; class Magnoliopsida; order Asterales; family Asteraceae; genus Lactuca; species Lactuca sativa. Next base: position 1,932 of record NW_026440194.1, on the reverse strand, counting down.
TTGTGGAGGCCTGGAAGCAGGCCGAGATCAAGTTTGAGTAGGTAACCGGGGTTATGTGATCAGAGTATTTGTATGCTTTATGTACGTGATGTGTTGTACTGCATTAATTCTATGGGATTTATGCTGTGCATGTTTATAGAGTTGGAACCGGAAGGTTGCCAGAGTTAGAACCTGAGGGTTCACAGAGTTTGGGTGTACGGACCCACAGAGATATAGCCTCGAGTGGCTAATATGTGTTATGTGAGTCGGTCTAGTCATGCTGGAGACTCTGCTGGTATAGTTGGATCAGTTTGAGATTGCGGATTGTGTATGTTGCAGTGTGATTGCATTGGAAGGTCTGGCCCCGGGTAGTGATCTTGTTTAGTTGAGGTAGTGCATGGGCTTAAGAGTCCCTGCGAGGAGAGTTAGAGTAAGTGTGTTGGATGGATAGCGGACACGTTAAGGGTGGTGTAGCGTCGGGCGAGCACCGTGGCATTTGTCGGAGTGACATTGTGGCCGGGTGGATTCCTTGGTAAAGGAAGAGAGAGAGGTAAGAGGTGTGTAACTCCGAGAGGGAGTGCAAGTTCACAGAAGTGAAAGCGGCAGAGCAGAACTATGATTAGAGCAATTCGAGTATGGTTATTGAGCAGCGTGTTTGCGGCAGTGGATTAGAAGCTCATCCGGTTTGGAATGTCTGCTGAGGTCGCGGAGGGAAATCCGCAAGTGTAGAGCCAAGAGGCTCAGAAGGGATGCAGGGAGAGAGAGAGTCTCGAACTCTCAGTGTGATTCTGATCAGGGTATGGGGTGTATATTAGTGGTTCATCCTGGGGGATGTTTGAGGGTATCACCAGTGTATCAGGTTTTCCCAACCTGAGGGTGTTAGAGCTAGTTCAGCATGTGTATGTGGTTGCAAGGGGAGAACTCGTGAGAGTTGCTCTGAGATTGAGAATGGGTCTCTCAGTCGTCTCGAAATGGATAGAGTGGGATTCGGATCGGGGAACCGATGGTTCATGGTTCTAACCCTTATGGGTCGAGTGATTGTTGAGATTTAGAGCAGAGTTGCATCTTGGGTAATTCTTGGTTATTGAGAGAGATGATCAGGGGTACAGTCGGTGCCCGGTTCGAGACGGTGGGCAGGATCCCGTGAAGGAGGGGAAAGTGTGTTCAAGTTTCGATACGTATGCCTTAAGGGACCTGGTCCGGTTAAGGCAAGGTGGAGCGTTGTGGGAGTATCCTCGGAGTGGAGTTGCTGTAGGCTTCGAGGGCGAAGCCTAATATAAGTGGGGGAGAATTGTAACATCCCGAAATATCAAGAGTAGAGTTGAAGGGCTAAAAGAGTAAGTTGTGGAAGAGTGACTCGGCAGGGCTAAAAGAGTAAGTTGTGGAAGAGTGACTCGGCGAGTCCATGGATGGACTCGACGAGTAGAGTCACGACTGGGCCGCGTGTTAAGTAGCCGACTCGGCGAGTCAGTAAGGAGGACTCGGCGAGTAGGCGCTGAGTGGAGAAAACCCTAATTCCCGGGGTTGAGCCCTATATAAAGAACATAACAGCCCACTCTCAGCCTCTTTATTCATCTCCAAGTCCAGAAACCCTTAGCCTTCGTGTGTGAGTGATCATATCTCAATTGAGAGCTTGAAGGAGATGATTATTGAAGGAATTTTGAGAGATTGAAGGCTTGGAGCAAGGGGCTTAGCCTGGATTCGAATTACATTGCAGTTGGGGCGTCCATTGGAGGTAATATCTCGTTCTTGGACTGATTGTATGTTGTTTCTTCATTTTGGGGTTGTGGGAACTTGTCTATGGATGTAATTGGAAGTCTAGAGGTTAGATCTGAGGTTGCTACCTCAGATCTGGAATGGAGAAGAATCAGAGAGCATGAAAGTCCCTGTGTTGGAGTGTTTAGTGAAGCTTACATGTCCCAAACCCTAAACTAATGTGCAATTGGTCTAGAT